>NC_059301.1:17802253-17809753 GCF_017591435.1 Portunus trituberculatus | reverse complement strand
CCTCAGTTTTTTACTATGCGATCTTGTGCTTGGAATGTAATATTCTTCTCTCAGGATCAGTTTCTCATTATCCACTTGGTCCATTCCGTTGATCAATTATAAACTTGTATCAGATCTCCTCTCTCCCTTCTTTGTTCCAGGGTTGGCAGATCCATAGCCTTTAGTCTCTCCTCATATGTCATCCCTTCAAATTCTGGAACCATTCTTGTAGCCATTTTTTGTAGTCTCTCCAACTTTCTTATGTGTTTCTTTTTATGAGGGGTCCACACTACTCCTGTGTGTATGTGTGTGTGTGTGTGTGTGTGTGTGTGTGTGTGTGTGTGTGTGTGTGTGTGTGTGTGTGTGTGTGTGTGTGTGTGTGTGTGTGTGTGTGTGTGTGTGTGTCTGTGTGTGTGTGTGATACTTCCTATGCATCGATCATCTCTTTCCGACTGATCCATCACTTTTGACTTGAAGTCACATCGCATCAGGAGAGAAAATGACTTACTTATTTATTACTCTCTCTCTCTCTCTCTCTCTCTCTCTCTCTCTCTCTCACTCTGATGTAGATGGACATATACAGAAATAGAAAATAAAGAAACCAGGAGAATAACGACAAGACAGCGAGCAGTAAGAGTACTAATTGTTCTGACAATGCTTTCCTGTAACGACAACTCTCCCGTAAGTCTAAGAGGAATAGGAAATAATAATTTGTCATTATCTGTAATTTTTATTGCATTATAAAACACGACATATTTCGATAGTCTAGTTTTTTAGAAATTTAAAAATCTTACCCAGCTAAGCTACATCCTGCAACAAGATGCTACAAAGACATTAGTCATAGTACGCCTCAAGATAGAATGGCTTGCATTTATCTGAATAACTGTAACGTGTCCCTGTAACATTTGTGGCAAGGAACAGTGATGGATTGTAACGCGTTCATCTGTAAGATAAGCATATTCCGTGGGAAGAAGTTACCCCGATGCTTTACTGCGATTACTATGTATACGAAACTCACACACACACACACACACACACACACACACACACACACACACACACACACACACACACACACACACACACACACACACACACTATACAGATGGTGTTCTAATGCCCGTTGTAAGTGCGTGTGATCACTAGTGAACACGGCAATGATGAAAATATAGTAATGCCCTGGTTAATATAAAAGCAAGAGCACAGCCTGCCTTGGCGCTGCCCATTCAGTACAAGACCGCCCTGCAGGGTATAGAAAGGGGAAACATTTGTTGTTGGGTAGGAGGTCCACAACATAAGACAATCAACGCATTGTGAGTAAGCAGTGTACTGATGACTGGCACTAAACGCAATAACATGATGTACACACTCACAGATAATCAACCCACTTTATTACATTTTCTTATTCCAAAAAACCCAGCCAATGATAATAAAAAGAGGATCTTTGAGTGAACATGCGTGATTGATATGTGCTCTAGGAGTGACGATAGTACGTCGAGTAAGGAATGTCCGTCATCTAAGTTAATCTAGCGACATGCTTAGCAAAGGCACACTCTCACAGAAATTTGGAGTTTTTTTTCTGCTGGGCTATGGCATAGAGACAGATGGAAGCAGCAGGGCGGTGCACCATCACGCAAACCTGTTGTGCGTAGACATGCATGGATATTTTGATATTCAAGTTTAACGATCCATTAGAGGTGAAGCCTTGAAGCAGTGTGGCCAAAGGTGAATTAGGCTCAGGTCTTTGTTTCAGTAACGCACGTAACACTGTGTGGCACGTAACACTACACATTTAGCTGAAATATGAAAATGAGCCCGTAGTCTCCAAATAACAACTTACACCGTTTAGAATGCAAAACTGTACTATTTGCAGTGAATCTTTTGCATAGTTTGTTACAGCATACGGTAGATCGTTCTTGTATGCTCACTTGCAAGATGGACACACAAAGAAGATCAAGACACTTCCAAGAAAGTGGTTGCCCTTATGCCCCACTCAGCTCTGCGCCACAGTGCCCGACACCCGCAACACAACCGGTTGGAGTTAAGGGAGAGGTTCGTTCACTTTGGCGTATCTTTCTCCTTTGCCATCATCTGTAAGAACCTTTCTGCCGAAGTTCATATTCAGAGAGTACAGCTCAGGAGATAACTCGCACGGAAGCGCCTCATCTCTCCAAGCGCAAGTCATGCTGTCCTGCGGGCCGAGACAGACGTGTCAGAGGTAATATACTCAGGGAAAAAAATATTATATATGTGTTTTAGTATGTTGATGCTAGTGTGTGTGTGTGTGTGTGTGTGTGTGTGTGTGTGTGTGTGTGTGTGTGTGTGTGTGTGTGTGTGTGTGTGTGTGTGTGTGTGTGTGTGTGTGTGTGTGTGTGTGTGTGTGTGTGTGTGTGTGTGTGTGTGTGTGTGTATTACTAAATCGCTGCTGCATGAAAAGTGTGGGCTGCTCACCTGGCTAAACTGCGTTTCAAAGTTGCAGATGAAGGAGAACTGGTAAGTGATGGGAGCTGTGAAGTTAAGGGGGTACAGTTGCTGGAGAGGCAGACACACGTGGAAGATCTTGCAATCGTTCTCGACGTCAGCATAGTAACCATAAGGCTGTCACAAAACAACATCTCGTGAGTTAAGGCCCGGAGTGTTGCCACGCGGGTACGAGGCGGTGCCACACGAACACCCGCCACTACTACAAAGGTATCTGAAATTATCTCATATACACAAGAAAAGCTATAAGGCAGTGCCACACTTACAGACAACAGGAAAGTAACTCACTCTGTCATTGCATCTGAAGTTATCCACTGGATTTGCTATGATCAGCGTGTAGTTGTCAGGCAAACGATATTCTAGAGCCGGAATATTTGGCTGCACATTGATGAGGCGGGAATCTCTGGGTGCGGCTACCAGAACGTGGCCAACGGATGCCTCAGTCAAGAGGCTCCTCCCCGATGCAGGAAATTGTGAACCGACTCCTCGACGGATTCTCTCGGCTCTCAGTGGATCTCCGACAACCACAGTTATCCACACTGCTGGTTACGGGAAAAGATCAATATATTTGTTCCTGAATAGAGTGAAAAATCACTCCTCCAAGACAACAAAATGTAGCTCATGAAATGTAGGTTATTCACGAAAATTTTTCCATGAATATATGTCTCATGCAATAAGAACTAAGTGGATGAGGCCATTTAATGCTAAGGCCAGGAATATCTTTAGAGGGAGGTGGGCAACACTCACCAACAAGCAGCGACAGAAGGTGAAGACTCGACATGGCCAGACCTGCAACACCACCTCAATTAGTCCTATGTAGTCTTCGAAACTCAACACTCATTCTCTTGATACAAAGCGACACTTAAGCAAGCAATGCAGTAAAATAATGCTTGGATTGAGTACGGACGAATATTGTGTGTGTGTGTGTGTGTGTGTGTGTGTGTGTGTGTGTGTGTGTGTGTGTGTGTGTGTGTGTGTGTGTGTGTGTGTGTATTTACCTAGTTGTATTTACCTAGTTGTATGTTACAGGGTTCGAGCGGGGCTCATAGTGACCTGTCTCCATATCTATATTTATCTAACTTCTTAAATTTGCGCACACTTTCTGCTGTTACAATCTCTTCACTTAATCCATTCCAGATGTCTACTGTCCTATGTGGAAAACTGATCTTCTTGTGTGTGTGTGTGTGTGTGTGTGTGTGTGTGTGTGTGTGTGTGTGTGTGTGTGTGTGTGTGTGTGTGTGTGTGTGAGTGTGTCCGTGCTTGTTAATCTATACATGTTGTAATGCGAGTATTTCTATATCTAGTAATGTGTTTTTAGTTTTTAGGCATAATATTATCCGCAACCATCATGGTTGGACAGCACTGCCGTGCTACCAGCTCAGAGACACAAGGGTTAGGCTCAAGTTATGAATCACTTACGAGAACATTATAAGTTTCCATAATGAGCCATGGCTCACCTCTCCGCACCCGATCTGAATGCTTTCTGTGAACCAGGAGTCAAGAGTTCCTAAGACATTGCATCATATACTGCCGATGCAGCTTTTGGAAACACGTGATGATGCCTTTAGTGACATGAAAGTTTGAGAAAATCGCTCATGCCACACTGAAAATGATACACTCGTGAGAGTAGTTATCTTTTACAGACTATTAGCATTGGTAACATCATGTTTATCATGTTCACATTCCTGCTGCTGACAATGGCGGTGTTCCAACAATGAACCACTTCTCCGAACTATATGGGTAACCTATCTGGACACATTGATCTATTTATATTGTGGTTTTCGCTATTCTAGTCGTAGTTTGTTAAAGAATCTACACTATCGATGAGAAAACACTCGGGGAAACCCAACTAATAATTCTTATTGTGGCTTAAAATAACTAAGCATTTCAAGATAAGCCACAAGCTAGACACTGGTAAGGAGAAAATTGGCGTGCTGAGCCATGCAGACGGGACTGCACGTGGATGGTGACGTTTATGCAAAATGTTAATTAAATTCTCAAGTAATGCGGTCATTCCTTGCTGTATCAGCTTTATGAGTTAACATGTGTTCTTTTTGTTAGTTCCATACTTTACTACTGTTTCCTTTATTCAATCGCTTATCGTAAAGCCTCATTTTACTTATTTATTTTTTCATTCAAACGCCTACACATTGGATTTCAGCGTCATTCTTGTGGTTTGTGTTTTATATTCTTATCTAGAATACCGCAGACTTTGAGAAAGCTATGTTTAATACATCACAAACTCATAGTGAAAATAATGGAAGGTATACCAGCTTTTCCACTTAACTCCTAAGTTAACGTATCACATTGTTTAATACTACCTATCTATATGCAGGTATCAAATGAAGATAGGTGATGTGACTGCTGGTTTGGCGGCTTCGAGACGCCAAGAGTGGATTCCTTGCTGACCTGCTAACAACAACTCATGGCTGTGTGTGTGTGTGTGTTTGTATGTGTGTGTGTGTGTGTGTGTGTGTGTGTGTGTGTGTGTGTGTGTGTGTGTGTGTGTGTGTGTGTGTGTGTGTGTGTGTGTTTGTTTGTTTGTTTGTTTGTATTTGCGTGTGCTTAAGTTGTGCTCCGGTACATGTATACATATATCATTAGAATATCACAAAAAATATAACAGTTTTGTTGATTGTTGTTATTGGTATAATTTGTGTGATTCAATGAAAGAGAGACATTGTTGTATTTGATGAAATTTATATTTCTTTGGATTTATTTAGAAGCCTTAAATCAACTGATTATATGAAACTGACATGAAAATTACAAAAGATAGGTAAAACTTAGGAGGAATGTTGTGACAGCTACGTTCTCAGCGGCTGGTGAGGGAGTGTTACCAGTAGATTCAAAGTGAAACCAATTCATACTCCATTGATTAGATAACACAAAGCGTCAGTAAATATGGCACTGCAAAACGTAGAATAGCCATTTTTACGATCACTTGTTTCTGCACGTTTTCACCAAGCCACCCTCTCCTCACCACACCTCCCATCCTCTCTCCTTATAAGGCTGCATACAGCGACTCTCCTAAGGTCACCTTCACCGTTACGAGTACGTAGCTATGTCCAGTGTATACAAGCAGTCAGACGAGTACAAATAGAGGCGATAATGAATGTCATTAGGCTACCGTGTGGGTGTTATTTTGATATTCAGTTCGGTTTTGTAATGAGAAAGGAATATTGTGCTATAATATTATAGCATGGCATTATATATAACTCATACTATAGGACAATTATTCACGTGCAATAGTTAATGCGGAGTGGTCAACCACATGAATTAACTGGCTGTGACGCGGTGCGGCCCCAAAAAGGAACGGAAACGTTATCTCCACACTAAGATGCTACCAGCCGCGTTTTGGTGACGATCGCTGAGCGCAGCGCAGCGCATCAAGGCAGTGAATTGTGAGGTAAGCGGCACCTGCTACAAGATCCCGTATACCGGAAGCAGTCTGTACCACCGCCTTGAGGCAACGATTGTCTGCTGCTCTGTTCGCCGCCGCTGACGGCTGTTGGCACATGTACGTACAGTCACATTTAATAACGGCACACACACACACACACACACACGGTGGTGGAGGGTCATCCTAAAACGGCCACGCGAGGAAGCATAGCGTCGGTGTGCTCGCCAGTGCCTGTCGTGTGATGTCATTTAACAAGTTCAGTAGAATAACTTAGTGAGTTTATCGCAAGTGGCGAGCAGACCATTCTGCCATGCTAATTGATTCACCGAGACAAGGAACAACCAAGTTAATCAGTTTCTAGAGACTTTATCTTAAGAATACAAGCCGAGTCTCTCTCTCTCTCTCTCTCTCTCTCTCTCTCTCTCTCTCTCTCTCTCTCTCTCTCATTCTACAGACAGTAAGTCTGGCATGGACTGGAGATGTGGTGCGGTGGTCCAAGCTACAGCAAGGTCAGTTGAACTGACCTTGAGCTGGACGGCAGGAAGGAAGGAAAGATGTACCATAGGCCTTACGGTGCCTCGCTCTGTACAGGACACCGCTGCTCAAAGTAACTCTTAGCTTCATCAAGTACATTTTCACAGAAAGAGAGAGAGAGAGAGAGAGAGAGAGAGAGAGAGAGAGAGAGAGAGAGAGAGAGAGAGAGAGAGAGAGAGAGAGAGAGAGAGAAATAACCAAAACTTTCACAAAATATTAACTTTTTGGCTTGATCGACTCTTCTCTTTACATAATTCCTGAGAAGTATTATTTTTTTCATTTCGCCGAGGATTGTATTCTCAAAAGTTTTGCCTTTTACCTTAACTTAACAGGCTGTAGTGAATACTCAAGAAAATTTTCACGAGTCTGGTAAGAGTTTAACGAAAGTCCCGCATGATTAACGTGTTCAGCGCCAGACACACTTTCGAAGCTTTACAAAAACCACCTTTTATTGATTAGAAAAGAAGTAAACAAAGATATATTGCCACTTGATCAGGAACTAGGAGATATTTCTAACGCCTTCAGTACAACAAAAGCCATCTTCAGATCAGTATAGTTCTGTTATTGTATCCACAATAAATGCGAGCCAGTGTTGTGGTATTCATAGGGCTAAAAGGAAAAAAAAAAATAAAGCAGGGAGAGAGCTTGTGAGAATCTGACCGGAAAAAAAAATCTCCGTGGGTTTTGAAAAATATTCTTTGTAAGAACTCAAAACGATTCAAAATACGAATTTGGTTATAGAAGTAATTTTGTAGAGTTTATTTTTCTTCATTGTGATATACAAGAAATATGAGAGAGAGAGAGAGAGAGAGAGAGAGAGAGAGAGAGAGAGAGAGAGAGAGAGAGAGAGAGAGAGAGTCTAAATCCCTAATGTGTGTCTAACCACAATAACAACCAAGAAATACGAGTAATCCACATATTATACAACCCTTTAAGAATAATGAACAAAATAAAACAAAATACAGATAAATATCCACTAACTCTCAAAAAACCGTACCAGCCGCAGCAGTATTAGCTAGAATTAGTATTAGTATTAGTATTAGTATTAGTATTAGTGTTAGTAGTGGCAGAAGCAGTGGAATCTTCAGAAATGGGTGCGTATGTAA
>NC_059301.1:17777253-17799753 GCF_017591435.1 Portunus trituberculatus | reverse complement strand
TTGAACTAAAGTCAAGCGCTTGGCTTGCGGTGGTGGAGGCAGCCAGTCACTGAGTGTAAATCCTCACGGAGCCGCGAGTAATCTCAACTACAATCTGTGTGTCAAATTTTCGTAAAGTAACCCTTCACCAGTCGTCCCCCAGTTCTTGACATCTACCGCTTGCCTCAGTAACGTGCCGCATCGGGGCAGTGCCAGCGACGCGCACAGTGAGATGTAGTTGGTATTGTGTATTTTCCCGGGTTGATGTTATTGAAGTGTACATGAATTATTCAAACCTTTCCAAGGGTACAGATCAACGAAGTGCCTTGTGTTGTGTTGCATTATGTTTGTGTTATGACGAAAAGAGTATCCAACTCAGTGACTGCCACTTACCTGTTTGATGACTCGTGGATTCACGCAGGAGTGGAGACGCAGCGCGCTAGTGCTTCCGCTACCTTAACGAAGCTCTATATACCTAGCACCATGTGATGCCAAGCGTCGCCAGCGCTGCGACCGTGTGGCCGATGACCCCTCCCTCCCTGGGAGCAGAGGAGGAAGGGAGGGGGTGCCGCTGACCTTCCCCCATCATTCTCCTCCTCCCTCCATTCCACCCCCTTTTTCTCTACTCCTCCCTCCCTCCCTCCCTCGCGGCGTCTTCCCACCCTTCTGCAACACCGTCTTGCCAGGACATACGGAATGTCCGCTCAGGAAACACGGCCCGCCACCTTGACCTGTGTTGGTGCACGCGCACGTACTGGATACCCGTCTGTGCCCCAGCTGCACCGCTACAGCCGGAAGTTATCCTGGGCTTTGCAATCTACCTTCTCCCCCCCGCCTCTCTCTCTCTCTCTCTCTCTCTCTCTCTCTCTCTCTCTCTCTCTCTCTCTGTAACATGTTATTAAGTCTCCTCAGTTGAGGCACATTTCTGCTGATCTCATGCTGCTTCCCGGCACTTTTTTTTTTTTTTTTTTGCTTCTGCTTCTTCAGGTTTTATAACGAGCTCTGACGTTAAGTCTTCGTGTACCGTGACTACTTAACCATACACGTTGTATTTCATGAATGTCTTTATTACCTGTATCTCTAAAAGTATAATAAAACTAAGTAAGCTAAAGAACCATTATTGGAGACGATATAAGTAAGTAGTTATTGATACGCTTGTTTAAGTTAATGCCTGTGGTCGCCGTTAAGATACCTTGCCTGGGGCACATCCCGTGCTGGTCTGGCCTGTTGTCACATTTCTTGTGTGGTGCCTTTTGTGGGGCTCATGCTGCCTTCCGCTGCTCAACTTGATTTTGATCGCTATTAAAGTATAGAAGTAAATTTGAAATAATTAGGTGGTCTTGGAAAAAAATGCCCGATGCTGGTAGGATTGCACGCAGATTTCTCGATTATTATCAGCCATTGTCTTCACCTTGCACACACCCAAACATTCTCTAAATTGTAAAGACAGGAATGTCAGAACTAGATTTTATTTGTTTGATCGTAACCCTCGCAATCCCGCTTGCCTTTACTCCTCAGATACTACACACTGAAGCACAGATGCACCTACAATCCACATCCGCATCTGCATCCAAGGAGCATACATGTGCACACGCACATGCTGAATTTCTGCAAGCTAACTTTTATTACAATCAGTATGTGCATTAGCATCTGTTCCTTACAAATATGAGAAAAATGCATAATAACAGATGGATAGATAGATAGATAGATGGAGAGAGAGAGAGAGAGAGAGAGAGAGAGAGAGAGAGAGAGAGAGAGAGAGAGAGAGAGAGAGAGAGAGATTTATTAATCTTGATATATACAGACAGACTACTATTATAGACATTATGATATACAATGACCATAGTCCATGGAGCATAAGGTCTTTATGGACTAATGAAATTTATATACTATGGTGGAAGACGAATACATGATTATATGTTAAGTAATTCATAACTTTAACCCAATCAAAGTAGATACATGCATAATAGTTATACCCATAATACAAAGAAATAATAATAATAATAATGAAATAATAAAATAATAAAATAATAATAATAATAATAATAATAATAATAATAATAATAATAATAATAATAATAATAATAATAATAATAATAATAATAATAATAATAATAATAATAATAATAATAATAATAATAGTAACAATAATAATAATAATAATAATAATAATAATAATAATAATAATAATAATAATAATAATAATAATAATAATAATAATAATAATAATAATAATAATAATAATAATAATAATAATAATAATAATAATAATAATAATAATAATAATAATAATAATAATAATAATAATAATAATATTAATAATAATAATAATAATAATAAACAATTACATATATTATATTAATAGTACTGACAACAATAGTAATAATAATAATAATAATAATAATAATAATAATAATAATAATAATAATAATAATAATAATAATAATAATAATAATAATAATAATAATAATAATAATAATAATAATAATAATAATAATAATAATAATGACCATTGCACAATACAAACAATTACATATTATATTAGTAGTACTGATTACAATAGGAAAAATAATACATTCAATAATTATTTCTTAACTGTTCTTTTATCAGTAATTTAAAGGAATTTAATGGTTTGTTTTTAATGGTTTCTGAAAGCTGGTTCCAGTGTTTGGTTCCTCGTGAGACAACACTACGTTGGGCATGGGAGGTTCTACAGAGGGGTATCCTTAAATTGCCTGTCTGCCTTAACTGAATATCATGAGACAAAATCTGGAAGCCTGTGTCTGCTGTGTATATATTGAGAGATCTGTATACAAATATCAAGGTCTGGAATACAATTATGTCTTGAATTTTTAGGAGTTTAAGATCCTTAAATATAGGACTGGTATGTTCGTACTTGTTGCTGTATGTCATATTACGAATTAGCCTTTTTTGAGCAAGAAATAATTTATCAATATAGGTTGTGTAAGCTCCACCCCAAACAGAACAACAATATATAAAATAAGGATAAACTAGTGAAAAATAAATTTGTTTTAAACAATAAATATCAACTAAATTACGAATTTTGTAAATTAAGCCTGAAAACTTAGAGGTTTTATTAATTACATCTACAATGTGGGATTTCCAATTTAAATTTTTATCGATAATTACTCCTAAAAATTTAGCCTCTTGAACTTCCTTGATTTTCATATCTTTTACCTTAAGGTTAATATTTTGTGGTACAGTCATGTGTGGATGAGACAACATATAATGAGTTTTGTTTATGTTAAGAGACAATTTGTTGGATTCCAGCCAGTTGACAACATGTATCAATTCATTATTCATTATATTCTGCATATCATCCAAATCCCTTCCCTGAATAAAGAAATTGGTGTCATCAGCAAAAAGTATAAATTTGAGTTTTGTAGAACAACGAACAATATCATTAATAAATATAAGAAACAAAATTGGCCCTAAAGTTGATCCCTGAGGCACACCACTATTGATATTTGTGCATGATGATGCAACATTATTAAACACAGTATATTGTTGTCGGTTACTTAAATAACTTTGAAACCATCTATGAGCTGGACCCCTAATCCCATAAACAGATAATTTTTTTTTAACAAAATAGCATGATTAATTGTATCAAATGCTTTCGATAGATCACAAAAAACAGTTAACTGGTAAAGTTTATTATCTAAAGCATTGTAAATATTTTGACAAAAATTATGAACAGCTAATTCAGTAAAATATTTTTTTCTAAAGCCATATTGATGTGCATTCAACAGTGAATTTTGTGTCAGATAATTGCTAAGTCTACTCTCAACTATTTTCTCAAATACGTTACATATACTGGATAAGATTGAAATGGGTCTGTAATTAGAAAATTCGGAGGTGTCACCTTTCTTATGAACTGGGACAACCTTTGCAATTTTTAGAAGCCTTGGGAAACAGCCATCCGAGAAAGATTGATTAATTATGAATTTTTGAAAGGGGGAAATTAAGTCACTACAAGCTTTAATTACTTTTATGTGTACATTATCATGACCAGGGGCAGTGTTTTTCAAGTTCATCACAATTGTATTAACTTCGTCACAAGTTGTCGGTCGAAAATAAAACGAAAATAATACAGAAGGTGGTATAAAATTTTCTTATGACACTGAGCTTTCTTCCAGGTTTCGGACTAGATCATTAACTACATGAGAGAGAGAGAGAGAGAGAGAGAGAGAGAGAGAGAGAGAGAGAGAGAGAGAGAGAGAGAGAGAGAGAGAGAGAGAGAGAGAGAGAGAGAGAGAGAGAGAGAGAGAGAGAGAGAGAGAGAGAGAGAGAGAGAGAGAGAGAGAGAGAGAGAGAGAGAGAGAGAGAGAGAGAGAGAGAGAGAGAGAGAGAGAGAGAGAGAGAGAGAGAGAGAGAGAGAGAGAGAGAGAGAGAGAGAGAGAGAGAGAGAGAGAGAGAGAGAGAGAGAGAGAGAGAGAGAGAGAGAGAGAGAGAGAGAGAGAGAGAGAGAGAGAGAGAGAGAGAGAGAGAGAGAGAGAGAGAGAGAGAGAGAGAGAGAGAGAGAGAGAGAGAGAGAGAGAGAGAGAGAGAGAGAGAGAGAGAGAGAGAGAGAGAGAGAGAGAGAGAGAGAGAGAGAGAGAGAGAGAGAGAGAGAGAGAGAGAGAGAGAGAGAGAGAGAGAGAGAGAGAGAGAGAGAGAGAGAGAGAGAGAGAGAGAGAGAGAGAGAGAGAGAGAGAGAGAGAGAGAGAGAGAGAGAGAGAGAGAGAGAGAGAGAGAGAGAGAGAGAGAGAGAGAGAGAGAGAGAGAGAGAGAGAGAGAGAGAGAGAGAGAGAGAGAGAGAGAGAGAGAGAGAGAGAGAGAGAGAGAGAGAGAGAGAGAGAGAGAGAGAGAGAGAGAGAGAGAGAGAGAGAGAGAGAGAGAGAGAGAGAGAGAGAGAGAGAGAGAGAGAGAGAGAGAGAGAGAGAGAGAGAGAGAGAGAGAGAGAGAGAGAGAGAGAGAGAGAGAGAGAGAGAGAGAGAGAGAGAGAGAGAGAGAGAGAGAGAGAGAGAGAGAGAGAGAGAGAGAGAGAGAGAGAGAGAGAGAGAGAGAGAGAGAGAGAGAGAGAGAGAGAGAGAGAGAGAGAGAGAGAGAGAGAGAGAGAGAGAGAGAGAGAGAGAGAGAGAGAGAGAGAGAGAGAGAGAGAGAGAGAGAGAGAGAGAGAGAGAGAGAGAGAGAGAGAGAGAGAGAGAGAGAGAGAGAGAGAGAGAGAGAGAGAGAGAGAGAGAGAGAGAGAGAGAGAGAGAGAGAGAGAGAGAGAGAGAGAGAGAGAGAGAGAGAGAGAGAGAGAGAGAGAGAGAGAGAGAGAGAGAGAGAGAGAGAGAGAGAGAGAGAGAGAGAGAGAGAGAGAGAGAGAGAGACTATCAGAGTAAATCTACCTGGAAATACGAAATCATTAGGTAATGCAGGTGGTGAGATAACAGTCGCTTGAGGGTGACGATCGGGATTATGTTTGTGAGTTTGCTGTCTCACACTACACGAGCGAGGTTACGGCATTGCTTTGCTCACCCTTCTGCTGATGAGGAAGTACTTTGCTGATTCCCCTCTTCAACAGTTTTCATTTAAGTTTTATCCTTCAAACTTGTTCTTTGATCTGGGGTTGTTAATGCTTACAGGTTTGTTTGTAGTTGTTTTTCTTCACCTTTTTTTGAAATTGTTATCATTTTTTATAGCTAAGTACAATCCAGCCTGTTAGAACAGTTACGCTTCACACCAGCAGGCAGGCTTTGCTTCGGGAAGGACAACTTTTCTCACCATTCATCCAATTTCCTATCATTAGTTTCCCTCATTTTTGTGTTTTGATTACTGGTATTTTCCATCTCTCTCTCTCTCTCTCTCTCTCTCTCTCTCTCTCTCTCTCTCTCTCTCTCTCTCAGGATGAATAACCAAATAACCAAAGCTTCTTATACATTGATTTTATAGTACAGCTGCTAACATTACCATTCTTGCTCAATGATTGGGGCACTGAACACCCAGAGCCTGGATGCAGGTGGTGGTGGAGTGCTACGGCCACCTATGTGCTGCGCAGGTGCTAAGACCAGAACAGGCATAAAAAAAAAAACTTCCCTGCCTTTCTTGAAGCTATCACACACACACACACACACACACACACACACACACACACACACACACACACACACACACACACACACACACACCGCGTAGTGTAGTGGTTAGCACGCTCGGCTCACAACCGAGAGGGTCCGGGTTCGAGTCCCGGAAAGCGGCGAGGCAAATGGGCAAGCCTTTTAATGTGTAACTTCTGTTCACCTAGCAGTAAATAGGTACGGGATATAACTCGAGGGGTTGTGGCCTCGCCTTCCCGATGTGTGGAGTGTATTGTGGTCTCAATCCTACCCGAAGATCGGTTTATGAGCTATGACCTCGCTCCGTAATGGGGATGACTGGCTGGGTGACCTGCAGGCGACCGAGGTGAATGACACACACGTGGTGGGGAAGAAAGAAAGATTAACTGAAGGGAAGATACACGAGGAAGACGAAAGTAATAGTACAAAGTGAATGCTAAGAACGTCCACATCATATCGCGCTGAGGGTCGAGGGTCTGTGGCAGTGGGGGCACAGCGGCACTCTTGTAGGATCAGACAGAAGCCTATAATCAATATCAAGAGGACCGGTTTGCTGCTGCCACTCCTTTCTTGTAACGTGTGCCTGCCTCAGATTGTTTCTTCCGTATTGTAGAGCTTGCTGAACATGTGATTAGATAAGTGTGAGGTTTGTAGTCGTACTGAGACTACGGTAACTGTATGCTGGTGGCTCTACATTACTTGCTGTCGTGCCATGTTGTCTTGCTTTGATTGATAGCATGACACGGTTTGATAAGTGGCGTCATTAAAGTGTAGAATGTGCTCGTTAGGTTTTGACCGAATTAATTAGAGTTTTAGAGTTTAGAGCATTGCGTGATTCTTTACGTCCTGAGAATCTAATACCTTTTCCTGGGGACAGCTGGGAAAACTTGTCGGCAGAAAGGAAAGACTGAGCAGTGGTATTTGCAGCTGCGTGTGTGGAACTGAAACAAGTGTGTAGAGGAAATTTCTCGATAAGGAATGACAGAGGAATAAAAGAAAATGACGGTAAAATAAAATAAGGCTTGATTCCTGAATTATATGAATATGAAGACATTTAGTGTCGTAAACAGAGAAAATGACAGACTTTTCAAAGCATTTTGTTGTCATTCTACCTTGCTGAAGCTATCACCCCTAGCTTTCCAATTGTATATAGATTAAATGGAATATTAGAATAATGATACTAACCCCGACAGAGCCACATATTCTGTTATTTTGAAACAGAGAAGAGTGATGCGATAAAAGCAAAAGATGACGTAATTCCTGAAAATGTTCACAGTCACGTGATGCCTAATAACAGAAAGTGGTTTCAGACTTGGGCAGCGTCATCATCGGGTGTTGTTCTCCTACAGGAATGAAAAAAAAAAGATAATGGTGTCTCTGGAGCCACGCAGTCTGAGTAACACATGATTTCCTCCTTCAGGAAGAGGAAGCGATGGCCCTTCGGGCAACAGGCAAACGGTATGGATGGCCGCAGGCAACGCACTTGGAAATTAAGGAGCTGGATGAGGAGGATATCATGATGGCCCTTGGGCATACAAGGTGGTTGCTTCTCTGGTGGCTGCACAGCTGCTCCTCACCTCAGACACGTCCTAACATGTTTAGAAAGCTCTGAGGAGTCCTCACTCCCGTCTACGTATCAGTGAATTTTATAATCCACACTCTTGCTTTTTGTTTTTTGTCTTGCTAATGGTTTTGGAATTGTTATCATGCCATATCACATTCAGAAGCTCTGATTCCACCTACAAGTGGACGGAGGAAGATGTTTGTACTAGCACTGATTAATTAATGATGACTGGATTTTTAAAGACCAGCACCACCCAACAAAGCACCATGCAACACGACATCACGCAATACAACACCACCCAACACAGCACCACGCAACACAACACCATGCAACACAGCACTACGCAATACAGCACCACCCAACACAGCATCACGCAATACAGCACCACCCAACACAGCACCACGCAATACAGCATCACCCAACACAGCACCACCCAACACAGCACCACGCAACACAACACCATGCAACACAGCACTACGCAATACAGCACCAC
The DNA here is from genome assembly GCF_017591435.1 of Portunus trituberculatus. Classification (NCBI taxonomy): domain Eukaryota; kingdom Metazoa; phylum Arthropoda; class Malacostraca; order Decapoda; family Portunidae; genus Portunus; species Portunus trituberculatus. Next base: position 17,791,616 of record NC_059301.1, on the reverse strand, counting down.
CCAACACAGCACCACGCAACACAGCACGACGCAATACAGCATCACCCAGCACAGAACCACGCAACACAACACCATGCAACACAGCACGACGCTATACACCACCACCCACACAGCACCATACAATACAGCACCACGCAACACAGTACCACCCAACACAGTACCACCAAACCTAACACCACCCAGCATAGCACCACCCAACACAGCACCCAGCACCACCAAACACAACACCACACAACACAGCAGCACCCAACACAACACCACCCTACTCAGCACCACGCAACACAGAGCAATAACACAGCATCACCTACACAGCACCGACCACACAGTACCACACGATACAGCACCACGCAACACAACACCATGCAACACAGCACCACGCAATACAGCACCACCCACACAGCACCACCCAACACAGCACCACGCGACACAGCACCATCCAACATAACACCACGCAACACAGCACCACGAAACAGCACCACACAACACAGCACCACCCAACACAGCACAGCACTACCCAACACAGCACCACACAACAAAGTACCACTCAACACAGCATCACTCAACACAGGATCACGCAACACAGCACCATCCAACATCTCCGTCAGCTATCCCTGCAAATTGATTAATCTTTACATCTATTTCTGTCTATCATCTCTCTCTCTCTCTCTCTCTCTCTCTCTCTCTCTCTCTCTCTCTCTCTCTCTCTCTCTCTCTCTCTCTCTCTCTCTCTCTTATATTCCTAATCTACTATTAATTGTTGTAATGGCTGATTTGTTATTATATTTTTTTTCCTTCATTTTGTGTTCACTTCCGAATTGGCTCCTTTTTTTTTCTTTTCTTTATACCATGTGGGCTTTTCACGGGAATTTATGGGCTAAAGGGGATACTTTTTGAGGTATCTCCTATCTCAAAGCCCACCCGTTAGGTAACCGTTGCCCCGAGTGAGGAAGCCCAACCTACACTCAGACCGTGGACAGGATTCGAACCCGTGCGCTTGGAGATCCCTCGGACCCCTTAAGCACATTATGGTACACAGGGAAATACAAAGGCAGAAGATGAAGGTCAAGAGTTTATTATGGATCGATAGGTTGAAATACTGCAGGATTTGTCAAGCAAATGTGCAACGTTAAGGATTTGGGTTGGCATAATGCAGTAAGTAACTAGCTGTTTGTAGTTTACTTAAGTGATGGGCTGCCATGATGCTCTACATACATACAGAAGGAATGTGGACGTGTTTTATAACATTGTATATGTTTGATATTCTTATTTTTCTTTAATCAATGCTGCTGCTCTATTCAGACTATGTCGCTTAAAGGAATTGTAATAAACGCTTTTTTCAACTTCGATAGACTAAAAAAATTTATTTGATAGTCTTGTTGATTCTGTTGATCTGATACACAGCTAACAATTGGATGACCGTCCTTACGACTGACAGATGAGCATACACAAAGTAGAAGAGCAAGACACTCTTCGAAGAAAACATCTATCCTAATGCTCCACTTAGCGCCCCGTGGTGGCAGGGACTTGTTCGTTCACATGGGCGTATCTTTCTCCGTTGCCATCATCTGTAGGAACCTTTCTGCCAAAGTTGTAATTCATAAAGTACAGGTCAGGAGATAACTCGCACGGAAGCGCCTCATCTCTCCAAGCGCAAGTCATGCTGTCCTGCGGGCCAAGACAGACGTGTCAGAAGTAACATACTCAGAGAAAAAATATTATGTATGTGTATTAGTATGCTGATGCTAGTGTGTGTGTGTGTGTGTGTGTGTGTGTGTGTGTGTGTCTGTGTGTGTGTGTTTCACTGTTTGATTTGCTGCAGTCTCTGACGAGAAAGCCAGACGTTACCCTACGGAAGGAGCTCAGAGCTCATTATTTCTGATCTTCGGATAGACCTGAGACCAGGCACACACCACACACCGGGACAACAAGGTCACAACTCCTCGATTTACATCCCGTACCTACTCACTGCTAGGTGAACAGGGCCTACACGTGAAAGGAGACGCACCCAAATATCTCCACCCGGCCGGGGAATCGAACCCCGGTCCTCTGGCCTGTGAAGCCAGCGCTCTAACCACTGAGCTACCGGGTGTGTGTGTGTGTGTGTGTGTGTGTGTGTGTGTGTGTGTGTGTGTGTGTGTGTGGTGAGGAGGGGCTGAATCTGTGGTAGCATATACTCGTATATCTAGAGTGAAACCTATGGCCCTGGTTGCCAGTGCAATGCAGTGGCCTCTCAGCAAAGGCTTATACACTGTAGGTATTACAAAATCGCTGCTATAGGAAAGGTGTGTGGGTTGCTCACCTGGCTAAACTGCGTTTCAAAGTTGCAGATGAAGGAGAACTGGTAAGTGATGGGAGCTGTGAAGTTAAGGGGGTACAGTTGCTGGAGAGGCAGACACACGTGGAAGATCTTGCAATCGTTCTCGACGTCAGCATAGTAACCATAAGGCTGTCACAAAACAACATCTCGTGAGTTAAGGCCCGGAGTGTTGCCACGCGGGTACGAGGCGGTGCCACACGAACACCCGCCACTACTACAAAGGTATCTGAAATGATCTCATATACACAGGAAAAACTATAAGAAGTGCCACACTTACAGACAACAGGAAAGTAACTCACTCTGTCATTGCATCTGAAGTTATCCACTGGATCTGCTATGATCAGCGTGTAGTTGTCAGGCAGACGCCTAGATAAAGGCTCAAGTTCTGGCTGCACACTGATTAGCTGAGCGTTGTTACTATTTTGACGTAGGATGTTCCTACTAGCTGACAAGATCAGCGCGTCTTGTAGTCTCTTTCTCCTTTCTGTGTCTTGAGACACTGCTCTATATTGGCTAACCTGGGGATCTCTTACCGAAAGGACAGGTTTAGGTTTTGTGTTTGAAGCTTGTAGTGGTCTTGATGGAACAGTGAACTGAACATCAGGAATGGCCTGAGCCTTAGATTCCTGGTTTTGAACAGTGCTCGGGGAAAGGGAAGGTGAATGGGCTTGTTGGGTTTCAAAACGCGGAAGGTCTTTGGCGTCGATTTTGACCCAAATGGTATTTGGGTCGCTAGAATCTTGCCGAGTATTTAGTGGTGCCCCGTGATAATAGCGGTGCTGATCAACGCGGGGTAAACCGGACTGCACCACTTGTGGACCCCTGTTTCTGGGTGAGGCCAGCACGATCCCACTCACTGAAATGCACCAAGAATTCCCTGTCATTTATAAGTCATGTCATTGATTCTCTCTCTCTCTCTCTCTCTCTCTCTCTCTCTCTCTCTCTCTCTCTCTCTCTCTCTCTCTCTCTCTCTCTCTCTCTCTAATCTACCATCCATTCACACGCACATTTGTCTTTTCTTACAGACACATCATGGTGCAGCGAACCATCTTTTAAACTTACAGGTCAGCAGCAAGATGAGGAGCTTCATGGCGGTGGGAGCAGGAAGAAGGCAGGGCGGGGCCGGGGAGGGAATGATCCGCGCCTGAAGGGATAAGAACAAGACGGACATTGACACCAACATTCGAGTCCAACAACCAGATGAATCCTTCCGCTTAACTCGTGAGCTGTTTATGATGGGAAGCCAAGGTAATGTCGCCATTGTCGTTCACATACATTTTTTTCTGTGCATTTTATTATATTACCTTGTAACTATTATAACCATAGGGAAGGAAATATACCGTTCACTTACTGTTAGCATGAAATATCCATGTGACATCTTCATTTACTTAAACTTTAAGGAAAACTGAGATACTTGTAACTGTGATGAAACTTCTTGAACCAATGTCGGAAATAACAATAATAATGGAAATGTTTAAAGCGTTATCTTTCATAGTAAACCAATTTCCATCATCACTCGCTCGTACGCAACAGGCGAGTCAGTGGTCAGGCATGATATCACTCTTTGGCTCACAACCCAAATGAATCTCTGGATCGTGTTGCCAAAAACTTTGATGCCTCGAATATTTTTGACAGGCTGTATTGAAAATTTACTGAGGATTCCGAGAGTATTTTCATAATTGTAGGTCAAAAAACACGAGAAAGTGACTAATTATCTTTGTAGTGTTTGGGTACGGTAATGAGGAAACAAAGCGTTTCAAAATACGTGTGCCGAAGCAGTTCATCAAGGGTGTCTTGTGGCAGACAACACGGAAGACCCAAGTCCATTTTGAACTATTTCTCCTTTTAGAATCACATTTTACAAAGGCCACAGTACATGATTATCATGGATATTTTTTTCCCCTTTGGCGGTACAGAATTATTGAAACTCATAAAAATAACATCAAAAACTGTAATAGTAATAGGAGCATGTTAAAAGCCGAAATGAGATGTGGAAACCTTTCAGACTGCGAAGCTCGTGACGTGCATTTTACCTAAATAGAATTTTTCACCTCCATCTGCTATACTTTACTTGACACAAACTACTTCTATATCCTAAAGTCTGTGTTCATCTTGCTTGGTAAATAGGGAAACATTCTTGATGGAGGTAAACTATGGTAGTCCTGGAATCACTATAAGAGGCCTTTGTTTATCAGAGATCAACCCTTAAAGAACGTGGTTATCTTTATGGCAGCAAATTTGAGCTAGTGATTGTTATAAGGTGCTCCATATTGTCACATCAATGTAATACCGACTCATATGATATAACAAGGCCAAGTTCCTTACTGGTAAATGTGGATGGCAATGTCCCTGTGGCTGGGACTGAAGGCTGTGGCTACGACGAAGGTGGTGGATGTGGAGGTACCTGTCTAGGTCTGCAAGGAATGGTCAACTGCTGATACAGAAGCAGCGTTCGTACTTATATGCCGGCGTGGGCTCCAGTAAGGGGAGGGCGTGGGTACTGGCCACTACACGCCCCATCCTGTTCCACTCCTTTCCTCCTCCTTCTCCTCCTCCAGAAGACCCCCCAACATCCTGCTCCCGGATTGTCCTCTGCTTAGTGACCTGCCGTTGCCGCTGACTTATCCCCGCGATATAATAAGCGATCTGTGTTCATTACCCGTCCGTTAGTTGTTCTGGGCAAGTAACCGCCACTGACACCAAAGGGAGAGATGGCAGTCTTGCGAGGAGAAAAACATACCACACAGTTCACTCCTCCCTCCACCATCTCAACTCTTCCCCTCCTCTCCCTCCTCTCTCGCTCTTCTTCCCCTCTCCCTTCTCCACCTCTCTCTCTCTCTCTCTCTCTCTCTCTCTCTCTCTCTCTCTCTCTCTCTCTCTCTCTCTCTCTCTCTCTCTCTCTCTCTCTCTCTCTCTCTCTCATCCTGCTCTCGCCTGCTCTCCTTTACTTCCCCTTCTTGAAGAGCTCCCTGAAGTCTCCTTGTTGCGCTACACCACCACCACCACCACCACCACCTCAATCATCACCATCACCATCATCATCATTGGTGTCGTCGCTAGCTAAACCACCTGCATCGTCACTGTCATCATCGCTATCACATTAATCATCCATCCATCATTATCGTTACTACCCTCATCACTTCCACCACACCACCACCACCACCACCACCACCACCACCACCACCCCACCACCACCACCACCATAACAGCTGAGTGAGCCCGCCCATTATCATTATCAAAACTACAGTTACCATTATATTAATGACCACTACCACCACCAACACCACCACCGCTACTACTACTACTACTACTACTACTACTACTACTACTCGGCTCCCTCCTCCCCCACTGCAAAAAATCATAAGGATCCTCTCCCTCCCCCACTCCTTCCCGTAGAGTAGAGAAGGAAAGGGACCTCCAACCCTCCCCTTCCCCCGTTGCCAAAAGTCCCTCTCTAATAATACCCTGTCGCTGCCAATAACCTCACTCTGTCAAAGTCTCCCCCCTGCCAACACTCATCCCTCCCTATAAACACCCCTTCCTTCACTACCAATCCTCTTCTCTTCCTTGCCAGTACCTTACTTTTCACGTTAGTCTTCTTTGTCTCCCTGCTAACAACTCCTCCTCCCTCCATGCTCAGCCTCTCGCCATGCTGACAATTCTTTCCTACTGTTTTCGTGTCTCTTCCTGTTTTCTATCTCTTCCCAATTTCTGTTTTGTCCAATGGGCTCATCCAGACTTGCCTTCTTCCTTCGCTCATACGTCCGTATTCAGAAACACCTTCCCCTCTCATTACGACGATTTTCAAAGACCACAGAGACGACTAGCCGGGTTTTCAAGACAGTTTCTCCTTTTGGTAAATTAGAAACCTTGACAATCTATCACCAGAACCATAATAATACTCATTCACTCTTCAACTGGAGCCTTTGGAAAGTAATGATGGTGAGAGAGCAAAGCGTTTTAGAATACGGGCCCTTGATACGATGACAACTCGTGACCAACCTACTGAGAATTGAAGAAACGACTATTTTATTTTCCCCTTGTCTTCCAGTAGTGACCTTTTTCCTCCACCACTGTCCATACCCTTGACCTTTCTCAAGTTTGACGCGCAACACTACGTATGCTTTGACCCTTTCCTTAAACCTGTTGTTGGTGCTGCTGCTGCTTCTTCTTCCTCTTCTTCTTCTTCTTCTGCTGCTGCTGCTTGGGTGACCTACATCCATTTTCTTTTTTCACCAAGAGCGAAACTTTAAACTTTTACCGCTCTTGCTCCATGACCTTGACACACCCACCTACCTACCTTTCCTCCTCGATTTTTTCTCTCCCTTTCTCCCTCCCTCTTTCTACTGTGGCCCTTGAAAAACGTGACCTGCGATTAGTGTTCTGTCTCCTCCGTTTTTCCTCTTTTATCTCTGCCTCTCTTTTTAGCATTGTGGTCCTTGAAGAGTGTGACCTGCGTTTAATACCTCATGCCTTCTCTGTCTCCTTTTTTCCTCTTCTTTTCTTCCTCCTCCATTGGTACTGTGGCCCTGAAAAGAGACCTGCTGTTTAATGCTTCATCCCTCCTTTTCCCTCCTCCCCAATTGGCACTGTATGACATATTAGTGCCTCATGCCTCTTATATTAGTGCACCTTGTCTCCTCCTTCTCTTTTTCCCTCCTTGGCAATGTGACCTGCAAAGAGTGTGACCTTGTGTTTAGCCTCATTCCTCCTTTATTAGTGCCACTTGTTTCCTCTTCTACTTTTCTTTTCTCTTCTTCTTCTTCTTCTTCTTCTTCTTCTTCTTCTTCTTCTTCTTCTTCTTCTTCTTCTTCTTCTTCTTCTTCTTCTTCTGCTTCTGCTTCTGCTTCTGCTGCTGCTGCTGCTGCTGCTGCTGCTGCTGCTCCTCCTCCTCCTCCTCCTCCTCCTCCTCCTCCTCCTCCTCCTCCTCCTCCTCCTCCTCCTCCTCCTCCTCCTCCTCCTCCTTGCTGACCTCCTTAGTCACCTTGCTGACCTCCTCCCGTGTGGACGTGTGGAAGTGCGCTGTGACTTCTGTTCTGGCCTGTGTTGATTGGACCTGAGGTGACCTGAGCTGACCTCCGTATCGCTAAGTGTTGTCGCAAGTTTACTCTGTGTTGTTTATTTTCTGTACTTTGAAACTTACTTCCACTGTCTAGATATTTTGAGTCACTTACATAAAACACACCCTCACACACATCCACCAGTGATACACACACTCGTCACAGGATTGTAACCAGATAGGCTTATCTGTCTTTCCAACTGTTCATCTGTTACTCATAAGTGTTGTTTTCTAACCCGTTTTTTTTTTTTACCTTTCAGCAGTGTTTTTATTTGCCTCGTAAGTTTAGTAAATTGCCATTTATGCGTGTGTAACCCTAAATTTCCAACCGTCACCACTACTCTTTCGTTGCTGATTATTCCCAAGAGATTTGCGCTCCCTGCCGACCAGGTGCGCGTGACCTGACCTTAGCCCTTAACTCGACCCTTTTCCTACCTGCGTTAATCCTTAAATTACTCGCATCTCAGTACAGTCATAGTTTTTCAGTGTCTTTGTTTTCGTATCGTTTTGTTTTGGGTTTTCAAAATGCCTAAGGCCACCCGTTACACGTGTTCAGGCTGTGGAAATGCTTTCGTTCTTGAGCTGTTTCTTGAGCAAAATTGTCAACTTTGTTGTCTATTTTGCAACTCTCAGGCAAATGCATTGGCCGAAATCAAGGAACTGAAGGATGAAGTAGCGCGTCTGAAAGACGAACTACATGAGGTCAGGAAATTAGTGCAGGATGGTAAAGCCGTCAAAGTCGCTAATGTAAATCAGGAGGAGAGCAGGTTAGATGACTCAGCAGATATAGACGACGGCTTTCAAATTGTTAGGAACGGTAGAACGGCCAATGCTCAGACTACAGACAGCGCCACTGTGACATTACAAAATAGGTTTGCTGCGTTGCAAGAGGAGACTGAACCCGAACCGGATGTAATTCTGGTTGGGGATAGTCTTGTTAGCGGCCAGGGTAACGAGTTTTGTCGAGGCAAGCCAAATAGGAAACATAAATGTTACCCCGGCCGTAAGCTAGAGGATATCACGGAAAGAGTTGACTACTTAGTGGAAAACTCTACGGAGGACACATTATTCGTTACAGTTGTTGGCACGAATAACCTCCACCGTGACACTGCAACTGACATCGTAGATAAATATCGGGGCATGATGAGGGAATTTGCTGAAAGGAGACGCAAGGTAGCAGTGTGTGGCATCATTCCCCGATATGATGTCGGACCTGCCATGTTTAGAAAGATGTCAGTTGTAAATCGACAGGTAGAGGCGCTCACTAGGCAGGAAGGAATGTATTTCTTTGATTTGTGGCACCACTTCTGTTCGGACAAAACTTTGTATGCTCGTGATGGCTTACACCTTAACTGTGTGGGGAAAGCGAGGTTAGGTAGAGTTTTAGGTGAATGTTTAGCTGACATACCTCGCCCCCCAAAGATAGGACAAGGGAGCACAGCTGAGGAGGACACAGATAGAGTAGTCAGTGACGAGGTAGTTGCCAATGTAACTGACAACGACCAAACAGCTCCCGAAACAGAGGAACAACCTAGCGTAGATAGGCAGGAAGAGACAGGAGAGTCGTCATCGGTGCCAGTGACAAACGAGCAAGAAACACAAGAGGAGGATTTTCACTAAGCGAATCGCGTAACGGACCAGCTGAAAAGCATAAGAAAACCTTGAAAGGCCTAACCTTATTTTACACAAATGCTAGAAGTATAATTAAAAAGAGATGAACTCGTAGCATATGCAAGGTCGGAAAATCCTGATATAATAAGTATAACAGAGACATGGCTGAACACCTGTGATAAACACTTAATCTCCGAGGCTAACATTCCTGGCTACAATATGTTTATTAATTGTAGAATAAACAAAAGAGGAGGTGGAGTAATGATGTATATAAGAAATAGCATAAGTGCCATTGAAATCAATAAAGAAAACAGATCAGCCTACGAATCGGTATATGTCAAACTGAAAATAAATAAAAAACACATAATAGTCGCGACTATATACCGCCCTCCTAAAATGACGCCTGATAATGACGAAATATTATATAACGAAATTGAAACAATACTGAAAACAAAAACGTCCATTATATGTGGAGATTTTAACCTACCACACATTAACTGGAAAATTTTAACATCCGATAACGAGGGATCCAGATTACTCAACGTGGTGAGAAAGTTATACCTTTCTCAATTTGTAAGAGAACCCACACTAGACAATAACATCTTAGATATCATATTAGCCTCAGACGCTGATTTGATAAATACCTGTGAAGTGGGTGAAGTTTTAGCTAACAGCGATCATAAAATTATACGATGTAATATTAACTGCGAGGTAGACATAAAAGAAAACGCACTTTTAGTCCCAAACTATAAAAAGGTAACACGCTAAGACTTAAATTAGAATTACAAAGAATTAATTGGCAAACAGTCTTCGCAAACAAAGACATGGAGCAGATGTGTTCAGCCTTTACTAACATTCTCCTTGAAACAGAAAGTAAGTGGATTCCACAAGTTAGAAAACGAATAAATAGCACAAAAAATCCCCAATGGATGACACACACTATAAAACACATCATCGCCAGGAAAAAGAGCTTATATGCTAAATATAAACGAACTAAATCGGATACCGATTACAGCAATTATATTACCACCAAAAGATGTTGCGAGAGAGAGATAAGGAAGTCGAAGCGCAATCTCGAAATAAATATATCAAGGCAAGCAAAACAAATCCTAAAAGTTTTTCCAATACATTCGTAGTAAAAAGACTGTCAAAGAAAAAATTGGGCCGATAAAGATAATAATAACACACTTGTGAGTGATAGTAAAGCCATGGCAACAATCCTAAATAACTTTTTTCACAGCGTGTTGACCCCAATAAGAGCACAGGGGCTGATAGATTATCAACGAGGCTATTAAGAGAATGTCAAGAACAGCTGGTGTTACCTCTTAAATTACTTTATAATAGATCGTTGCAGGAAAGAAAAGTACCAAGTCACTGGAAATGCGCTAATGTCACGCCAATATTCAAGAAGGGCAACAAAAGTGATGCTGGTAATTATAGGCCCATCAGTCTCACCTCGGTAGTTATAAAAATACTAGAAAAATAATTAGAGACAAAATGATTTCCTTTCTAGACAGCCACAAATTGATATTAGACTCACAACATGGTTTCAGGAACAACAGATCATGCCTAACGAATCTCCTAGAATTTTTCAACGACATATTCTCTAATTATGATGACAGAGCTCCATCCGACATAATTTATCTTGACTTCAGGAAAGCTTTTGACACAGTCCCACACAAACGTCTCTTAATTAAACTGAAAGCCCACGGGATGGGAGAGCAGTTGTGTGGATGGATTGATAGTTGGCTAACTAATAGAAAGCAAAGAGTTGTTATTAACGGAGAAGCTTCCGACTGGCTTCAAGTTACGAGTGGTGTTCCCCAGGGTTCAGTTTTGGGTCCATTGCTCTTTTGATATACATAAATGATTTAGACTGCGGCATCGTATCAAAAATATCAAAATTCGCAGACGACACTAAACTAGGTAGCAAAGTACGCACAAGAGACGATTGTGATGCCATCCAGCGGGATTTAGACAACCTTAGTAGTTGGAGCGAAAATGGCTATTAAATTTTAATGCAGATAAGTGCAAAGTAATGCACATCGGCCTAAACAATGTGAAAAATAATTACAAATTACATGGACGTAACTTAATTAAAGTCACTGAAGAAAAGGACCTGGGAGTACTCATAACAAATGACTTAAAATGTGCTGCACAGTGTTCGGCCGCTAGTCGTAAAGCTAACACTGTTTTAGGATTTATCGCGCGTAATTTTGATTATAAAACACCTGAAGTCATAACGCGTCTCTATACATCATTAGTGAGACCACATTTGGAATACGCGGTTCAGTTCTGGTCTCCATGTTATCAAAAAGACATTAATAAATTAGAGAGCGTTCAAAGACGAGCAACGAAACTAATCCCCGGAATAGTCTCAAAAGACTAGACATGTTCTTCCTCAGAGATCGTCGCATCCGAGGTGACCTCATTCAAACGTTTAAAATACTTAAAAATATAGATAAGATCGATTATGAAAATCTTTTTAAGCTTTCGCAATCAGTAACGAGAAATAACGGCTTGAAGCTTAAAGGACAGCGATTTAATACTGATTTGCGAAGAAACTTTTTAACGTAAGAATAGTTGAACATTGGAACAAGCTGCCAGCGTCCGTGGTCCAAGTTAACACGGTAGCTACGTTCAAAAGTAAATTAGACAAGTTTTATAAAGAAAATGGTTTCCAATAATTTTTTTTTCTTTTAGCGATAGTAGTAGTTACACTAGATACCTCTTTTTCTTAGCGATAGTAGTAGTTACATTAGTACTCTCTTTTTTTCCCATCTTTCCTGTGTAAATTTCCCCGATTGTCCTTCTCAGCAGTCGGGGTGTATTTTTCGTCTTATTTCTTGCCGGGTGACGCCGGAGGGAGTGCTGGGTGGGGAGGAGCTTCATCTGTTCTATCCTTACCTCCTACTAAGTATGTAGCTTCTGTACGTGTAGTTTAGTAAACGAGTGACCTCGTTATAGGTCGCAAGGCCTCCTGTCACTCGTCTTTCCTATGTATTCCTCCTCCTCCTCCTTCTCTTCCTCCTCCTTCTCCTCCTCCTCCTCCTTCTCCTCCTCCTCCTCCTCCTCCTCCTCCTTTCTTCTTCTTCTTCTTCTTCTTCTTCTTCTTCTTCTTCTTCTTCTTCTTCTTCTTCTTCTTCTTCTTCTTCTTCTTCTTCTTCTTCTTCTTCTTCTTCTTCTTCTTCTTCTTCTTCTTCTTCTTCTTCTTCTTCTTCTTCTTCTTCTTCTTCTTCTTCTTCTTCTTCTTCTTCTTCTTCTTCTTCTTCTTCTTCTTCTTCTTCTTCTTCTTCTTCTTCTTCTTCTTCTTCTTCTTCTTCTTCTTCTTCTTCTTCTTCTTCTTCTTCTTCTTCTTCTTCTTCTTCTTCTTCTTCTTCTTCTTCTTCTTCTTCTTCTTCTTCTTCTTCTTCTTCTTCTTCTTCTTCTTCTTCTTCTTCTTCTTCTTCTTCTTCTTCTTCTTCTTCTTCTTCTTCTTCTTCTTCTTCTTCTTCTTCTTCTTCTTCTTCTTCTTCTTCTTCTCTTCTTCTTCTTCTTCTTCTTCTCCTCTTCTTCTTCTTCTTCTTCTTCTTCTTCTTCTTCTCTTCTTCTTCTTCTTCTTCTTCTTCTTCTTCTTCTTCTTCTTCTTCTTCTTCTTCTTCTTCTTCTTCTTCTTCTTCTTCTTCTTCTTCTTCTTCTTCTTCTTCTTCTTCTTCTTCTTCTTCTTCTTCTTCTTCTTCTTCTTCTTCTTCTTCTTCTTCTTCTTCTTCTTCTTCCTCCTCCTCCTCCTCCTCCTCCTCCTTTCCTCCTTTCTTTTCTTTTTTGTTTCCTTTTACCTCGCGTCCTCTGTTACCTCATTACCACTCCCCTTGTTCGCTTTTTTTTTCTTTTGTTTTCGCTTCACCCTTTCTTCCTCCTCCTCCTCCTCCTCCTCCTCCTCCTCCTCCTCCTCCTCCTCCTCCTCCTCCTCCTCCTCCTCCTCCTCCTCTTCTCTTAGGAACCTCTGCCCTCGTCTTCAGATTCTGCCTTATCACCTTCTCCTTAGCAACTCTCTCTCTCTCTCTCTCTCTCTCTCTCTCTCTCTCTCTCTCTCTCTCTCTCTCTCTCTCTCTCCGTATATTTATTTCTCCATTTTTTCTCTGTTTTTGCCTTTATTGTACTTTCTTTTTTCTTTTCTTTGGTCTCGTCTTAGTCTGTCTCTTATCTCTTCATTGCTGTGTCTGTTTGTTTGTTTCGCCGTCTGTTTATGTGTGTGTCTCTGTCTATCTCCCGCTATTCATACGTCTATTCATCTGTCTCTATCTGTTTGTTCATCTCTCTCTCTCTCTCTCTCTCTCTCTCTCTCTCTCTCTCTCTCTCTCTCTCTCTCTCTCTCTCTCTCTCTCTCTCTCTCTCTCTCTCTACCCATTACCCATCACCATTCCTTCATACCAAACACAATGCACACACTCTATCACCGGTCTATTTCCTCCTCCTTTCTTTCTCTTCTCCCCACCCCTGTCTTGTCCATGTGTCTTCTTCCCACTCCCCTTCCTCTCCCACTCCTCTTCCTCTCCTCCACACCCATTGCAGAGCGAGATTCCCCGGACCGGTCTACCCTCCCCACCTCTCCCCATGCCGTCCCTCCCCACTCCTGAACCTGCTGCTGCCTGGGACGCGACCTGCTAGTCCAGGGGCAAGGTGAAGGCGAAAGGGAAGCGTGGGCCGACCAGGAGGAGCAGGAGAGGAGGAGGAGGAGGAGGAGGAGGAGGAGGAGGAGGAGGAGGTTGCGGTGGAGAAAGGAGACTTAACCGTGGCTGGATTGGAGTAACCTTCACCGTGGCCAGTACCGGGGTAGCTAAGGTCATCACCACCACCACCATCACAACCATCACCACTATCACCACTATCACCACCACCGCCACCACCACTACCGTAGCTTTAACGCCTCAACGCCTCTTGTCTCGAAACGTTTTGCTCTCCCATTAGGTTTTCGGAATCTATAGAGGTGTTTGGTTAGATTTTCCATTGTTTTTTTCATTGATGCTTTACTCTTTAACTGGTATAAACTTACACGAAGATTATACTCACAGCAAAACGTATAATAGTACAGTAACCTTATTTTTAGTAGATTTAAACAAAGCAGGCTCTAAAAAAAAAAGGGGGAAAATGTTATTATACGTTCTGTTGTGAGAAGTCTTTCAAAATCTTCGTGTAAGTTTATAAGAGACTTTATATCAAGCTGAGAAGAATTTGTAGCGATGGAAGGTTTAAAAATTTTCTGTCATTTAACGCCACAAGGATGATTAATTGGGTCTTCATTAGAGCTTTTCCACGGATACTTCAGAATCTTGTATCTTCAGACGCCACGGAGATGATTAGCCAGACTCGGTGTTTGTTTTTTTCTTGTTACTGAGG
>NC_059301.1:17759753-17772253 GCF_017591435.1 Portunus trituberculatus | reverse complement strand
TATATTCTTTCAATCATCATTCTTCCTTCTCTTTCTTATAAGTGTTTGTAAATAGAATGAACAGTGGTTTCATTACAGTAACTTGTTGTTTATTGCAATAAAAGAATCTTACTGGCTAGGTTATGTATAATTACATATTTTTTAAAATTATTTTCTTTCTCCTCTTTTTTTTTTATAGGGATTTGTAAATAGATTATACAATGGTTTTAGTGCAGTAACTCGTTGTTCATTGCAGTGGTAAGGTAATATTGACTAGGGAATGAATAGTTATGTTCTTTTGATTAGTTCCTTTTTCTTCTTTCTTATAAGTGTTTGTAAATATGTTGTGTGGTGGTTTTAGTGCAGTGACTCGTTGTACATCGCAGTGATAGAGTCATACTAGCTGGGGAGTGTACAGCTATATTCTGAGTTATTTTTCTTTCTTCTCTTTCTTATAGGTGCTTATGAATGTGTTGTACAGTGGCTTTATTACAGTAAGTCGTTGTTCGTCGTAGTGATTTTTTTTTTATTTTATTTATACCATGTTGGCTTTTTCACGGGAATTTATGGGCTAAAGGGGATACTTTTTAGGGTACCTCCTATCTCAAAGCCCACCCGCTAGGAAACCGATGCCCTGAGTGAGGAAGCCCAACCTACACTCGGACCGTGAATACGATTCGAACCCGTGCGCTTGGAGACCCCTCGGACCCCAAAGCACGCATGGTTCCACTGTACCACGGCGGTAATATTGGCTAGGGAATATATACGTATGTTCTTTTGATAATTTTTCTTTCTCCTCTTTCTTATAGGAGTTTATAAATATGTTGTACATTGGTCTTAGTGCAGTGATTCGTTGTAAATCGCAGTGATAGGGTCAAGGTACTTATAAACGTATACCGTAAGTTTTCCTCCTCATCCCAGGTAAATTCCCACTAGGGCATTCCACTCACAAGATTTCCTCATTACCATTTCCTCCAGCATATTAGTGACGCCATAGTTAATCTTTCTAGCTGAGACCAGATTAGATTAGATCGGATTATGTTAGGTTAATTTTGCTTTTCTAGAGGGGAGTTACCAGACTAAGAGTTGGTAATCTTTTTTTTGTCATTTGTATAAGTTAGATAAGAAGAGGTTAAGTTTTTTTTATTGTTAAGATACACATCGACATATTTTTTTTTTTATTAGAGCAGATTATTTTATGTTAGATTAAGTTACCTTTTTCTCTCAATTATCTTATTTGAGTTTGTAAATGTTGAGTTAGATTACATTGCATCAGCTAAGGTTGGTTTTTAGAATTGATACGTGGCTTGTGGAGAGTTAGTCATTTTACGTAGGTTAGGTTAGACTGAAATAGATAAGATAAAGTTAGGTTAGGTGGGGATTTTGTTCTTTTCTTTTCTTTTCTTCAATTTAATTATTTATTCATTGATTCATTCATTTTTTCTATTTCCTTTTGAGAGAGCAGTTATTTAGGAAGAAATTTTCTTGAGGGAATCGTATTTGGGATAGTTTACGTCAGGCAAACATGAAAACCACATAATTCTCGGGAGGACAGCGCGCCTGGAGACTTCGACGCGACCATAAGTAGTAATCAAACCTTTCTTCCCGACATTTTCTTAATTACAATCTTCAGGCACTTCTTTCCTTTCCTTTTCTTTTCTTTTCTTTGTACTACAGTCTCTTAAATACTTTTGTAGTCATGAAAGGAAGAAACTTATCCTTGTATATATCTCTCTCTCTCTCTCTCTCTCTCTCTCTCTCTCTCTCTTTGCAAACAATTAAATAGCCTTACTTTAAAAGAGGTTAGGTTAAGTTTTGTTACTTTCAAGAACAATTTATCAAGGAAAGTATTATTTTTTCGAGCAAAGGGGAAGTTTACGTATCTGGGTGAAATTTAAACAGACGCAATTGTGAATCCCTGTAATTGAGTTCCGTCAAGTAGGAGGTGATCAAGATACCGGTGATGTATGTACCGGCAGAAGAAGTCCAGTGTAAACAAGAGGCGTAGTGTGGAGGGTATTACTTTATGATGCCTGAGAACACCCAGTAATTCAGCTCCGTCAAGTGGTGTGGTGGGGAGAGAGGAGGCGGGGCGGGGCAGGGAGAGTGCTGTGTATACCGGCCAGTCACCAGGTACAGACACATGATGATGGTCATTGTTTACGCTCAGGTCCATTTAGGGCTGCCAGGATCTCCACGTCATATGAGTCACCTCTTTATATATATATTCGAGGAAAAAGGAGTTGAATCTTTTAGTTTTCATTATCATAAGGGAAAAAAAGGATATCAGTAATCTTGGTATATTTTCCACATAATACGAGTTTCTCTGACGTGAACTATATGATAAAAGGAATTGTTGATTTTTCCTTTTGTTTTAATTTCCGTGAAGAACTAAGATAATTTTGTTATATTAAGGCGGTTATCTCAAAATGCAAGTTATATTCTTTCATGAAATAATGAGAAAATAAAAGAAAAGAAAGTTAATTCCTTACTTTTTGTTATATATAAAAGCTAGCAATACCGTTATGTTATCTTGTGACTGTAATTAAAAACTTTTGAGGTATAATCTTCTGTATTAAACCTTTGCAGAAACTTACAGTTACACTTCATCTTATCTTTTTCCCGCAGACCAAGTACGGTATTCCAGACTGAGAACCAAAACACTGCTAGGAGGAAACACTTCTCCCAAGGAAAGGTGAGAGCCCTCTTACTCCCACCTGCTAGCGGACCTGTCTCTCCCTCATACACACACACACACACACACACACACACACACACACACACACACACACACACACACACACACACACACACACACACACACACACACACACACACACACACACACACACACACACACACACACACACACACACACACACACACACACACACACACACACACACACTCTCTCTCTCTCTCTCTCTCTCTCTCTCTCTCTCTCTCTCTCTCTCTCTCTCTCTCTCTCTCTCTCTCTCTCTCTCTCTCTCTCTCTCTTACGCACCCACGCGCGTGCATACATACACGTGCGTTCACACACACACACACACACACACACACACACACACACACACACACACACACACACACACACACGCCGCCTAGTGTAGTGGTTAGCACACTCGACTCACAATCGAGAAGGTCCGGGTTCGAGTCCTGGGAAGCGGCGAGGCAAATCGGCAAGCCTCTTAATGTGTAGCCCCTGTTCAGTTAGCAGTAAATAGATACGGGATGTAACTCGAGGGGTTGTGGCCTCGCTTTCCCGGTTTGTGGAGTGTGTTGTGGTCTCAGTCCTACCCGAAGATCGGTCTACGAGCTCTGAGCTCGCTCCGTAATGGGAAGACTGGCTGGGTGATCAGCAGACGACCGTGATGAATTACACACACACACACACACACACACACACACACACACACACACACACACACACACACACACACACACCTATAGAAACGCGCTGTAGGGGGCCGTGTGAGA
This sequence comes from Portunus trituberculatus, assembly GCF_017591435.1. Taxonomy (NCBI): domain Eukaryota; kingdom Metazoa; phylum Arthropoda; class Malacostraca; order Decapoda; family Portunidae; genus Portunus; species Portunus trituberculatus. The sequence goes on along the minus strand of NC_059301.1, from coordinate 17,768,797 downwards.
ATAATTAGTATTTATAGCCAGGTCATTGTGTGTGTGTGTGTGTGTGTGTGTGTGTGTGTGTGTGTGTGTGTGTGTGTGTGTGTGTGTGTGTAAAGGGAGAGGGTTGGGGGTGGGACAGGTGGCAGAGGAGTAACATTTGGACGGGTTGTTTAGCTTAATATAATCTGGGAGGATCAGGTAGAGGGGGGCGCCCGTTACCGCGACCTCATCTGGGCACGTCCATTGTCCTCCGTTCCCCTTCCTCTTGTTTCTCCCTCACTCTCATTATTCCCTGCATACTCTTCCGCCTCCTCCTCCTCCTTCTTCTCCTCCATCTCCTCCATCTCTACTCCGCTCATCTTCCCTCTTCTCCCTCTCCGCTTCCTCCCCCTCTCCACCAACCTCGTGTTCCTCTTCTCTACCACTTTGTTCTTTCTCCCCTCATCCTCTTCCTCTTCCTCTTCTCCACACGCTTATCTCTTCTTCTTCTTCTTCTTCTTCTTCTTCTTCTTCTTCTTCTTCTTCTTCTTCTTCTTCTTCTTCTTCTTCTTCTTCTTCTTCTTCTTCTTCTTCTTCTTCTTCTTCTTCTTCTTCTTCTTCTTCTTCTTCTTCTTCTTTCCTCCTCCTCCTCCTCCTCCTTTTCCTCCTCCTCCTCCTCCTCTTTTACTTACCTTTTCTCCTACTTGTCTTCTTATCTCTTCCATTTTCCTATTTTTCGTGTTCCCTGTTAACCTGTCTCCTTCAATTTTTGTTTCCTTTTCATTCTCTTTATTTCTTGCATTTTCCCTCTTCTTTTTCCTCTTCCTCCTCTTCCCCCTCTTCCTTCTCATTCTCCCTTTCATTTTACACGAGTTACCGTCTCCTTATTTTTTTGCCATTGTACTTTTATTTCTTGCGATTTTCCTCTTTTTTCCCTTTATTTCTTTTATATTTCCTTTTATTATCCTAGTTTTTCCTACCTCTTCCTTGCGCCTACCTCCTTTTACATCCCTTCCTTCACCCTCCATCTTCTCTTTTTCCTTAATCCCCTCGTCTCCTTTTACCATATTTCGTGTTCCCATGTTAACCTGCCTCTCTCTCCCTCTCCTCCTCTCACTCTCCCCTCCCCCTTGTCACCTTCCCTCTTACAACCCCTCAGGTCCCGTTGTCCCTCGCTCCATCGCCTCTCCTCCTACCTGTACGTGGTCATCGCCTCATTCACACATTTCACTTCCTTCATTCCTTTTGTCCTTCCCTGTGTCTCTCGCGCACGTATCATTGCCACGCTTGCCAGCACTTGATCAAGGAGAGGCTGCTGTCTGGGCGGACACACCCTAAACAGGAGGTGGGAGTGTCAGGGGTGACTGAGTTCAGCTCTTGTGGGTGAAAAATTTATTGTAGTGAAATACATATGTAGACTTGTGTTTGCTCCGTGTGGGGTTTAAAACAGTCTGAAGTATTTACGTTTGATACTCGTATTGTCTGCAAAAAGCGTGTTACAACAAAGTGTGTATGTAAATGTAGAAAAAGAGAAGAAAGAAAAGGCAGTGGCCGTTAAATGCACAGGAACGGGGTAAGTTTTAGTTTGAGGTGTAAAAGCGACTCGAAATGTTTTTTTTTTGTCAAATTCTTAAACACTAGTATACATGCCTTACACGTCCAGCACTACAAAAAATGGATGAATAAATAAATGTAAAAAAGAAAAAGATAAGGGTGAACTGTGGCGATGCAGTGAGGGGCGTGCAGTGCATTGCTTTAGTGTCGGGCGTGTCAAGCACTGTAACATTGGAGAGAGAGAAAGAGATATTGTGTTACCTCCTCGTCCTTTGATATCGACCGTTACCTGCGCGTCGACGTGATGGATGGATGGCTGCCCGTAGCATCCGTTGTGCTGAACCGTTGAGTGTTACATAAAGTTTTGCCGGTGACGTGCTCAGGAAAGGTAAAAGCGTGGGGAGGATGGTGAACCCTTACACTGACAATTATAAAAGCCTCTGTGTTTAATGTGACACCTGTAAAGGACATACCAAGATAAGGAGCCATCAGGAGCCATCAGGAGCCACCAGGAGCCACAGAGCCTACACGTGTCTGATCTCTTTATAAAACATGTATACCTATGCCCACCCATCGTCCCTACCCATAAATCTACATCTGATGTTTCTTTAAAGCTCCCTGCTGCCTCGATGCTAACGGCTTGATTAGAGAGTCTGAACCGGCCATATAGTAACCTTAAATTATGGCGCGCGCACACACACACACACACACACACACACACACACACACACACACACACACACACACACACACACACACACACACACACACACACACACACACACACACACACGTGCACGCCGACAGACTCGTCGTACAGAAAAAAAAACATGCGCACACGGACAAGTTTTACTCTCTCGGGATAAGGTCATTGTCCTGGGAGGAGGAGGACTAGGAGGAGGGGGTTGGTGGGGGTGGTGTGGCAAGGTGCCTCGACCCCCGCGGCCTGGGTGGAGGCGGGAAGACTGTGGGTCACATGATCCGGGAGCCGCCACCACCACCACCATCACCACCACCAGGGGACGCCTCGGGTTGGAAGGAGTGCGTGGACCTGTCTAGGGTAATCCTGGGAAAACAAAGGATGCTGCCTACCTATCATCGTATGTTAACGAGAATGCCGCCTTAGTACAAATTCTCTGTGCAAGGAAGCAAGATGGAAATACTATTTATGTCCCTGTGTGTGTGTGTGTGTGTGTGTGTGTGTGTGTGTGTGTGTGTGTGTGTGTGTGTGTGTGTGTTCGGGGGTTGGCGGAGGGGCTTGGGGGAAGAGAAGAAGGGGAAAGATCGTAGAAGGAATGGTAAATGACTTGTAAAAAAAGGATGATGGCTTGATGGATGTCACTTACTGTATATGTGGAGGAATGCATATAGGTGGATTGAAGGAACAGGAAGGTGATAGCAGTGTCGTAATGGGGGACGTAGTGTGTACAGCTGCAGGGAAGAAAAGGGCGCCGGTTTGATGGATGAGAGAGAGAGAGAGAGAGAGAGAGAGAGAGAGAGAGAGAGAGAGAGAGAGAGAGAGAGAGAGAGAGAGAGAGAGAGTGTGTGTGTGTGTGTTTGGGCAAGGGAGGGGAGTGGATGGCGTGAAACAGGTCGCAAATATGTTATGAAAAAAAAAATAACAAGAAAGAAAGGGAAATCCGAGACTTTAATCACAAAAAAAAAATTTAAATAATTTTCGTTCAAGAGAGAGAGAGAGAGAGAGAGAGAGAGAGAGAGAGAGATTACACACACACACACACACACACACACACACACACACACACACACACACACGTAGTGTAGTGGTTAGTACGCTCGACTCCCAATCGAGAGGGCCGGGTTCGAGTCCCGGTGCGGCGAGGCAAATGGGCAAGCCTCTTAATGTGTGGCCCCTGTTCACCTAGCAGTAAATAGGTACGGGATGTAACTCGAGGGGTTGTGGCCTCGCTTTCCCGGTGTGTGGAGTGTGTTGTGGTCCCAGTCCTACCCGAAGATCGGTCTATAAGCTCTGAGCTCGCTCCGTAATGGAGAAGACTGGCTGGGTGACCAGCAGACGACCGAGGTGAATTACACACACACTAACACTAACACGACATATAAATCTATCACAACAACCTCAGTCTAATCAGGAAAGTAAGCATAAAGAGGAGGAGGAGGAGGAGGAGGAGGAGATTGATGTTACCTTTCCTCTCTTTTACTCTTATTTTTATCTTTCCCCCAGCCTCCTGCTCCTCCTCCTCCTCCTCCTCCTCTCTCTTCTTCTTCTTCTTCTTCTTCTTCTTCTTCTTCTTCTTCTTCTTCTTCTTCTTCTTCTTCTTCTTCTTCTTCTTCTTCTTCTTCTTCTTCTTCTTCTTCTTCTTCTTCTTCTTCTTCTTCTCCTCCTCCTCCTCCTCCTCCTCCTCCTCCTCCTCCTCCTCCTCCTCTTCTCCTTCTCCTTCTCTTTCTCCTTCTCCTCCTTCTCCTCCTCCTCCTCCTCCTCCTCCTCCTCCTCCTTCTCCTCCTCCTCCTCCTCCTCCTCCTCCTTCCTCCTCCTCCTCCTCCTTCTTCTTCTTCTTCTTCTTCTTCTTCTTCTTCTTCTTCTTCTTCTTCTTCTCCTGCTCCTCCTCTTCTTCTCAAATTCATAATCAGGATCCGGAATAAAGACATGTGCAGGTGTATGTTGATGGCGGCAAATTGATATCGTACTGCACTCCATTACAGTTCAGGGTGTGTTGTGCTGACGAGGGACGCGCAACCATTGATGTAAGAGTTACGTAATTGAGGGGAAAGCCTCGACCTGGTGTGGTTTTGATCTTTGAACCTAATAGAATGAATAAGATAATAGTAATGGATGATTGGATAGATAGTTAAGTAGAAAATAATGTGTTGAAATTAATACTGTTTTTTTTTTTTTTTTTGTGAGATGCTTTCAATACTTAGAGAAATACGAAACACTGTCAAAAAATAAGTCGTCAGTTTTAGTAAAGCAAACTTGGATGTGTAGAATTTCCCCTTCATGTTGAAAGTTCAGACAAAGAATAAGGAGTCCTGGGCATAAAAGAATATATATGCAAGCCATCCAGACAAAGGAAGAGAATCACACAATGCCTCGTAACAATGTTTAATCAGTTATCAAATGTAAAAACACACAGTCACCTAATTTATGAAGACGTTTATAACCCTCAGTAAACTGTTGAACTTTAAACAGGCGATAGTGAACGATGGAGATTAATAGAGCTTTGCAGAGGAAGCGTTTCTTTTCCAATCAGTTCAAGTACCCACTCGAGGTAATAATATTTTAGAATTAGGCTTTACGAACGACACTGCGCTGCCTTCATTCTTACTTGTGAGGTCGGCGAACCTTCAACCAACGGCGACCACAGCATTGAGCATTGCCAGGATTAAATGTCATCAGCAAATCAGAACAAGAAGAGATGCGTTACCTTTATTTTTTTCTTTTTTGTTAATGTGACATGGAGACCGGCATAAGGAAAAGAAAATAAGACTAAAAGAAGGAAATCCTGTTCGCTGAAGGTGTGTTGGCCTATTTAGTGTGTGTAGTCATAGAAGGCGACCTCTGCGCACATGAAAGCCTTTATAGTTAGGTTTGGATAATCGGATTCCGGTGATCGATGTTAATAGCATACATAAAAACAACAATCTAATCGGCTAAACTCAAATAAATCGCACGAGGGAAAACGTTCCACACAAACCACGGAAAGTCAATAAAAGTAAGCCGCTTTTAAGATGACCTGCTGGCTGGTTATGGAGAAAATACTCGCCTTGCCGCTGATGAGACAGATGTGACAGATGTGATTCATTGCAGCCAGCCACGAGCTCTGATGGTTTTGTTCGCCGTGAAACAGTGAGTGGCGAGGAGGAAACAAAGAGAGCGTTCCCATGAAGACTGTGATCAGAAGTCCCTGTATTGCCGGACGACCAAAGACTTTCATGCAATTAACAGTATTCTAAAGAAAAAAAAAATACAGTAAGACAAGATGTATAAAGTAAAATAAAATGTGGGATTAACATCGACCACCAAGTAACAAAGCGAATATGATTTGATATAAGGAAATTTTCATAATAAACCACTCGAGTTAATGGAAATCTTCTTTAATACATTTATTGTGCCGCAACTGTATAACTGAAAAAAGGGAAAATGAAAAAAAAGCAAACAAAGTAAAATAAATCTCAATATTCACGTCGGTAATGATAACAAATAGAATAGAACAAAGTAAGAATGAAAATATGTCGAACCGAACCAGCAATAAACGATTCAATTCTCGCCACCAAATCATGCACGTTGAAGTCCAGAATTTAGTGGAAAGAACATGAAATTGAAGGACACGAGTAACCTGTGCGTAACTCATCGTGCGAGGAAAGACGAAAAGTGGCAAGACACGTTCCCGTCCACAGGCGAAGAATTAAAGCAGCTGGCTGAGGGTTGAGGCTTCGGTAAACACTAAATGAACACGATACGATCACTTTGAAGCCTTACCTGCGATGATTGACGAGGCAGTAATAAAAGTTAAGGACATGAATTTTAAAAGGACGAAGATGTAACGTAACTGTCCTCTTTTTTTCATTATTATTATTATCATTCATTTCACTGCTGGAGTTGCTGACCCTTGCCAAACAAGAGAGAGAGAGAGAGAGAGAGAGAGAGAGAGAGAGAGAGAGAGAGAGTTATGAATCCCAAAAGTGCTAAGGAGCTCAAGGTGAAGAGAAGTGAACTTATGCATTCTTAAAACACAAGATTAATATTTTGATTAGCCAGCGAGGAGTGTACTTGAGAAAAATGAGAGATAGAGTAATTTTCGTGTGTGCATGTCAACTAATAGACCATGAGAGAGAGAGAGAGAGAGAGAGAGAGAGAGAGAGAGAGAGAGAGAGAGAGGAGTCAGTAGCAAGTGAAGCAACTGTAGATAGCCTTCAGTATTTTCATCGGAAACAGTTTTATTCTTGTGTTTTTTCTCTTCTTCTTTTCTTCCTATCTATTTTTTTTTATAAGATGAGAAGCGTCACTGCAGCGCACCATCTCATTTTCTTTATCGTTGTTGTTGTTGTTGTTGTTGCTGCTGCTGCTGTTGTTCTTCTTCTTTTTCTTCTTTTTCTTCTTCTTCTTCTTCTTCTTCTTCTTCTTCTTCTTCTTCTTCTTCTTCTTCTTCTTCTTCTTCTTCTTCTTCTTCTTCCTTTCTTCTTCTTTTCTTCTTGTTCTTTTTGTTCTTTTCTTGTTATTGTTGTTGTTGTTGTTGTTGTTGTTGTTGTTGTTGTTGTTGTTCTTGTTCTTGTTATTCTTCTACTTCTGCTTCTTCTTTTCTTCTTCTTGGTCTTGTTCTTTTTGTTCTTCTTGTTCTCATTCTTGTTCTTGTTCTTATCCTTATCACCACCACCACTACCGCCACCACCATCATCATCATCATTAACATCAACATCATCATCATCATCATCATCATCAAAGTACTGTACCTCCCTCCCCCCCTCCATCTCCTCTTCTCCACAAAATACACCACCACTACTGATACTCGTAATAATAGCTGAGAATCTTCCACTAATCTCCTATCTCCACTATACAATTTCCCCGTCGTCGTTTTTCACAAGGAGTGTCGCGGCTATTCCAAACAATTTCCTGGTGGTTGGGTGACGGTGGGGGGATGGTAAGAGGTGGGTAGGTAGGTGGGGATAGCCCTTGTTTTGTTCTATCCTGTTCTTCTACCCTTAGTTTGCATGTAATTGTGGTTCGCTGTATACCCTCATTATAAGCCAACAGGTCTTTTGGTATCTCTTCATCCTATTGCTACTCCTCCTCCTCCTCCTCCTCCTCCTTCTCCTCCTCCTCTTCTTCTTCTTCTTCCCCTCCTCTTCTCCTCTCCTCCCCTCATTTTATTCTTGTTTTTCCTCTTCCTCTCTTTTACTTTCTCCTTCTGCTCCTTCTTCTCCTCTCCCTTTCTTCAACTTTCTCTCCTTCCTTCCTCTCCCTTTCATCGTTATACTCCGTCTCCTCTCCCTTTCTTCAACTTTCTCTCCTCTCCCTTTCTTGAAATTTCTCTCTTCCTCTCCCTTTCTTCTTTCTTCTCTCCCTCACCTCTTTTCTTCCAGTTTCTCTTTCTTCTCTCCTTTCCTCCTCCTCCTCCTGTACTGTCCTGTCTCTCTTCTCTGTAACTAGATAGAAGTAGTTACCAAACAGCCTCGAAAGGACCAAGAGGTCTGTTGCCATTTGGCTTTCCTTTGTATTCCTTTGTATTCCTCTTCTTCATCCTAATACTATTTTTTTCTTATTGTACCTCCTCCTCCTCCTCCTCCTCCTCCTCCTCCTCCTCCTCCTCCTCCTATTCATCTCGTGCACGAACAAGACGCTCTGCACATCTGCACGTGATAGGTTACCAATTAAGTGTTCCTTTGACATCTGAAGATGAAGAGAGGAAAAGAAAAATACCATTATGTTCCTTCGTTTTCTTTTACTTTACTTCCTGTTCCCTTCCCCTCTCCCTCCTCTCCTCATGTTCATTGTTTTTCCTCGTCACATTTTATTCCTACTCTTATCATATTTATCACCATTCCCTCCTTCTTTCGCTTCTCCTCCTCCTTATTCCTCTTCCCCCTTCTTCCTCTCCACTACCATCACCTTTATCTCCTCCTCCTCCTCCTCTTCCTCCTCCTCCTCCTCGTACAAGAACTGGACAGAGTGGCTTCTGGATCACAGCCAAACAGTTTAAAAAGGAAAAAAAAAGCTATTTATAAGAAAGACTCTCCCGATAGATAGATAACCCGGTGGTAATTGCAATTCTGCCGCGGTGCACGTCCCGTAAGAGATGCCGAGACGAGACGCCCAAACCGGGAACTGTGAACCAAGGGACAATCCTGGAGATGACAGCTGACCGTTCCGACCCTTGTCTCTCCTTCCTGCCCCTCACACACACACACACACACACACACACACACACACACACACACACACACACACACACACACACACACACACACACACACACACACACACACGTACAAGAGCTGCATTCCTGGCTAGGAGGATGGATGACATCGGTGAAGAATGGACAGGGAAGGAGCAGGAAAACAGACAAATGTTAGCTTTAATGGTTCACTCTGCAGGTTAGGATTGGAGGATGGATGATGGATTCTTAAGTCTGCACCTGATTGACGGTTTATCTGCAGCTGTGATATAAAAAAAAGTGGAGGATTGTATTTTTCATTGTATAAGTTATTAATGTAATAAATTGCGAGATTGAAAGTCAGATTACCAAGTAGACTTTTTCGTACCCACTCTTACTCTGCCAGAAACATTGTTCGTACGTCACACTGTTGAAAAGTGAGAGCGCTTTATTTATTTGTTTACATTTGTTATCCGAAGTGGCAAGTTTAAGACGCTGAAATGTGACGGGCAGCGTTGTGTCCCAGGCTGGTCAAAATAACTTACATCAAGAGTGAAATTTTCGAAGGTGGAAGGATATTCGCGAGACAAAGTACCACAAACTCAATGTTGAAAAAAAACAAAATATGTAAATTTTGCCATCATGCCTTCAATTTTTATTCTTACAGGGCGTGTTTTTGGT
>NC_059301.1:17679753-17754753 GCF_017591435.1 Portunus trituberculatus | reverse complement strand
GTACATCTTTCTCTCTCTCTCTCTCTCTCTCTCTCTTGAGCAGAATTATTGCCTCATTAAAGATGTGATTCAGAGACGCATTATATTACATAGAGAGAGAGAGAGAGAGAGAGAGAGAGAGAGAGAGAGAGAGAGAGAGAGAGAGAGAGAGAGAGAGAGAGAGAGAAAAGAGAAACATAATAAAGACAGACGATATCACAGCCAGACAGACGAAATATTTCATAATAAGCAGTGTGGCTTCAGGAGGGAGGATCGCTGACCTTTAGACTGCCAAGGACAAGACAATAGCGACCTGGCAAGGAGAGAGGAGGCCAGTTTTATGCATCATTAAAGCCAAGGGAAAGTAGACGTGGTAGACGAGGAGGCTCCGGGCTGTGCTAACCAGACAGGAGGGTTTGATTCTTCTTAGTAACTGTAAGGGATAAGGATATGTTACTTAGTGCGTGTCCTTTCCAGTAAGTATTGAAGGTAGATACTGCAATGGAAGAGAGTATATAGATTTGTGTGTGTCCTTCCCTATAAGTATTGAAGGTAGACGCTGCAATGGTATAGAGTACATCACGAGCTGGAAGGGAAGAAGATATAATATAAATTAGTTTGTCCTTCCCGACAAGTATTGGAGATAGGGAACTTGTATTCGAGTGAGGCTTTTTTTTTTTCTCTCCTTTGCTAGTTTCCCTCTTGCATAAAACAAAAGATACTGAAGAGGTACATTAAAAGCTGGAAGGGATGAGGATGTATTGATTAGTGTGTGTCCTCCATAGGCATGAAGAGACAATATTGAGGTACAAAACCATTATGGAGCCGGGAGAGCTTCACATCCCACTGGTCCATGCATGGTAAGGGCCGAGTCTTTTTCCACAAGGCCACCAGTAGTCTGAGAATGAAAAATATGAGGCTTCTAGGTGTACTGGGGAGAAGAGGACAAAGACAAGGACGTGGAGGAAGAGGAGGAGCAGAGGACAGGTTTCTGAGGCATGTACCTGCCTTCCCAGGCAAATAATGGCTTCTCTTAGCCCGGATTTCCATTTCCATGACCACTGAGCTCAAGAGGATGTGACACTCAGGGATTTACGTGCATTCTGAAGAACATGACAGCTCTCACTATAAATTTTCTGGGCAGTGAGGCAGAAGAAGATGGCGTTTTGAGATTTACATGGATTGGAAAGAAAGAAAAATGTTGCTTGGCTTGTTTTAGATTAGATTTTCAAGACAGTGAGACACAAGTGCATTCTTGCTTTGTTTCAGGCTAAAGACTTCCCAGATAGTGAGTCTCAAGAAGATGGCGTTTTGAGATTAACCACCACCTGCATTGTCAGAAGAAAAGAGGTACCTTTGGCCGAGAGTTCCTGGATGGTGGAGCTGAAGAAGATACCTAACTTCTTAAAAGATTTATATTCAATGCCAAGAATAAAAATAAAAAGAAAGAGTTAATCAGTTTCTTGGCTTGTTTCAGGGATTAGATTTAAACCTCCATCTTCCAAGGCTGTCGCATAAGAAAATGATAGCGGGAAACTCTTTTTTTATTCTACCAGTATTTATTTTCTTATTCATAAATCTAAGAACTTTTCTTAACGGATGCTGGTAAAAACACGTCGAGCAAGGAAAAGTCAGCGCTCCTCAAATCCCACGCCCTTGGATACACCCTTGGAGCCTGGCAAGGTCATATCAAGTGACAAAAGGTCGTGAGTGTCAAGCAGTAGAGGACTGTAACTCATGAGGGCTGTGAGGCATGAAGTGAGGAATACCGCACCACAGTACAGAAGTTATGAGGTATGAGGTAACACACCAAAACACAATATAGTTATGAAGTACAGAATGATTCACAGCTCAGCACAACATGATTACGTATGAGATGTACAGTAACGCTAACCGCAGCATAGTTATGAAGTAGAATGACGCTCAATATGACACAGCATATAGTTACGAGTACAGTAACGCACAGCAAAGCATCTGTTAGTCATGAGGTGTGCATAACCGATCACCACAGCATGAATTGTCAAGTAAGAAGTCAGCGTAGCACAGCACAACATGATTACCAGAAGACGTGAAGAGACGAAGAAGAACAACACAGCATATTTTTATCTAACCTTTAACACAGCATAGTTTGTGGAGAAAAAATAATGAATACCGACGAGTAGATAAGAGTTAACTATTAGAACAAGCCAAGTAGATGCTGTCAGATACCAGTAAGAAATGCGTGGAATAAACACCGCCATGCACCAGAAATCGTGAAACCAGGGCAAGAGTGCGAAGCTTAAAAAAGACAAAAAGATGAAGAAAAAAAAAAAAAAAAAGGAACAGCATTACTTGGAGGTTAGTGGAGTGGTGCGAGGGAGTGTGAGGCTGCGAGGAGGAGTCTCACCAAAGAGCACCGTCATGCCAGGCCGCACCATCATCTCAGTAATGACACCCAGTTGGGCTAATCACGAGGAGGTAATAGCGGAAGAGACGCAACCTTCTCACCTCTCATACGCGTCATCAGTGGTGAGAAGAGAGCACGGAAGAACACGGAACCTCGATGACTAACAGTTCTGTGCTCCGTGGAAAAGATATATTGTAATGTGTCTGTGCGTGTGTGGTATAATGTCTTTTTTTCCTTTCCCTCTCCTCTCCTCCACAACTCAAACCCCCTTCTCTCCCCACCTCTCTCGCTTCCTCTCACTGTGCGATAGCTTGAACAACAATGATAACTGTCACTGAAGAAGTGTGAACATGTGTCATGCAGTAAAAAAAAAAAAAGTAAAGAAAGAAAAATTATAAAAGTAACGCTCAGATTGGAAGAAAAACAGAGAGAGGAAAAAATGAAAACCACTGTTGACATGTACGAAGGTTTGGATAACGTGTGTAAACAAAATGATATTATATAGTGTTGAAAGGTAAACGTACGTGTGTGTGTGTGTGTGTGTGTGTGTGTGTTTGCTAAGTGCAGGTGACCGCTGTACTCCCATAAATAGTAGAGGTAATATCTTGATGTATGAGAGAGAGAGAGAGAGAGAGAGAGAGAGAGAGAGAGAGAGAGAGAGAGAGAGAGAGAGAGAGAGAGAGAGAGAGAGAGAGAGAGAGAGAGAGAGAGAGAGAGAGAGAGAGAGAGAGAGAGAGAGAGAGAGAGAGAGAATATCACCAGAAAGGAACAAGACAACAATAATAGTGATTTGGTCAGAAGAAAAAGCACCGAAGGAGGAAAATGAGCAGAATGTTAGAAGAAAATGCGGAAGAAAGGAGAGAGTGAAAGTAACAAAGTGAATAAAGGAGAGATAACAGATACCCCGAATAACCTTGGGAGGAAAAGCTTGACTACGGGGCAACACTTTTATCTTTATGAGAAAATGAATGTCCTCTCTCTCTCTCTCTCTCTCTCTCTCTCTCTCTCTCTCTCTCTCTCTCTCTCTCTCGTTACTATTAAGACCACGTAAATCAAGTCTCACAAATTGCATACACAAGCAGCCAGCAATATTCACCCTCCACTAGAGAGTCTCAAAGGCGTCCCTTCACCTTGCCCAGGAAAAACATTGTAAAATATTCCCAAATCATACCTCAGCCGCAAGACCTCGAGAACCTGCACTCACAAGAATAAGTAGGAACAAAAAAGAACACATGTATACTGCAATAACCGAGGAAGAGCGCTAGGAGGAGGAGGAGTGGCAGCTAGAGAGGATACAAAAGGTCAACTGTCGATGCAGGAAATTCTTCAGCCACCACCAATGGTCTTTGGAAGAGATAATAGTGAAAGGACTACACTTGGCTGGGTACTCGTGCCGGGAAGCAGTGTTAGGTCTTAGGGAGGAGGTGCTGTGGTTCTATGCTGTGGTGCTGTGCTGTGGTGCTGTTGGATAGAGGAGGAAGAGGAGCAGGTGCGTTTGGGGTTAGGTTGTGTCAGGTTGGGTTGGGTAGGTTGGGTTGGGTGGGTCCTAAGGGTCAGTTATCAGGCAGAGAAAGATAATCGAGAGGCTGACTGACAGTAATAATGCTGCTCCCTTGTTTTAGGACGTCCACTCCTTGATAATGTATCCTAGAGCGGCGTGTTTGCCCTGTCACACACACACACACACACACACACACACACACACACACACACACACACACACACACACACACACACACACACACACACAGACACACACAGACACATACACCGTTAAGCCATTATTACAAACACACGTATTTCATTTATAGCAACGCATGCATTAGTGTATAATTGTACTTCCTTTTCGTCTTTTCCTTTCCCTGTTGTGCCCTTGCGTCTCCTTGCGTCCTCACACACACACACACACACACACACACACACACACACACGTCCAGGTCATGTCCCTTCTTCTTCTTCCTCAGTTGCCTGCCCTCTTTTATCATCATATTCTTTTTCTAATTTCCTTTTTTTTTGTGTTAGAAAAGGAAAAAATGTGAATAGTATGGAAGTTACTCTCTCTCTCTCTCTCTCTCTCTCTCTCTCTCTCTCTCTCTCTCTCTCTCTGAACGGTGCAGTTAATCACAAAGAGCCTTAAAGAGCTAACAGGTGTGAAACTTCCTTGTTCCTTCGTGTTCCTTTGAGCTTCTTTGCGTTTTCCTGCAAGATTTTTTTTGTCGGCCCGTGGTATCTTTTCTTGTTTCCATGCTATTTCCCGTCGCCCGTCTTTCTTTTTCTTTTTTTCTTCTTTTTCTTCTTCTTCTTCGTCGTCGTTGTCGTCGTCGTCGTCGTCATCGTCGTCGTTGTCATCGTCGTCGTCGTCATCGTCGTTGTCGCCGTCCTCGTCCTCCTCATTCTCCTCCTCCTCCTCCTCCTTTACAACAACAAGAAGAAGAAGAAGAAGAACAACAACAACAACAACAACGACAACAACTACTACTACTACTACTACTACTACTACTACTACTACTGTTGCTATTACTACTGTTGCTATTACTACTACTACTACTACTACTACTACTACTACTGCTGCTGCTGCTACTACTACTACTACTACTACTACTACTACTACTACTACTACTACTACTACTACTACTACTACTACTACTACTACTACTACTACTACTACTACTACTACTACTATTGTTGCTATTACTACTGTTGCTACTACTACTACTACTACTACTACTACTACTACTACTACTACTTTACTCCCACCACGACCACCACTACTACCATCATCACCACTATTACTACCACTACTAATTCTTTTTTTCATTCCCACGTCAGGAGTTAGTGTTGCCATTCCTTGGTGCCCTGTGCTTCCCTTAGCCGGCAAGGTCACGGTCGCTCCAAGGTGTGACAGGAAATACGGCGGTAGTTATGTGGTGCTTGTCTTATCATCCTGCGGCGCCCAATGAGTGAAAGAGGGCATTATATTATTAGATAGAAGCCACCCCCCCCCACCTACAGTCTGTCTTTCTTTGTCTTCCTCCTCCTCCTCCTCCTCCTCCTCGTGTTGTAAAATTCCACTTCTTTTCATTAACGTATATGGATCTTTATGCTTTTTTTTTTTTTTTCATTTTCATGTGTGTGTGTATGTTTAAATATGGTTCTCTTTTTCTTTGTCTGTCTTGTTTCCGTTGCTTATTCCCTTCTCTCTCTCTCTCTCTCTCTCTCTCTCTCTCTCTCTCTCTCTCTCTCTCTCTCTCTCTCTCTCTCTCTCTCTCTCTCTCTCTCTCTCTCTCTCTTTCAATTTACTCATAATGGTTTGTATTTTTGCACTGATTTGTATGTGTTCGTATTTAAAATGCACACACACACACACACACACACACACACACACACACACACACACACACACACACACACACACACACACACACACACTGCATCGATTCATTATTGCACCCAATTTAACAGAAAATGCTGTATATGCGTTGGTGTCACTTAAATCTAATGGAAACTTTATAAGGCGATGCCAGAGAGAGAGAGAAAGAGAGAGAGAGAGAGAGAGAGAGAGAGAGAGAGAGAGAGAGAGAGAGAGAGAAGTTTCCCGGCCGCGAGGTTCCTCATCCCTGCGGGGTCGTGAGGACACTGTTTTCTTTAGGCGTTTTTCTCAGCGAGTGGAGTTCACGCTGAGTTCCCACGAATCCCACTTCCTGGCGTGACGATAACCCACCACCACCTCATTTAAACCCTTTTTTTCCTCGCTCATCTTATTAGAGCGATCTTGATTTACAGACGTATTACTCATACCTCAATTATAGAAAAAAAAAAAATTCAACACATCTCTGGTGCTCAACAAACAGTACAGGACACATTATAAAAATATTTACTCCCTCTCATTTGTTTCTTCTTGTCATGATCTTATGGAATTCTTAATTTTGAGGTGCCACATTACTTGTATACCAGTGTAAAAAATGGTTATTCATTATGTCCTTGGCTGTTCATCATAGGAAAAAAATGTTACGAAAACTATTATAGTTTTTTGTTGCAATTTATTTTTTGTTTATCAGGATTTTATTATGGAGCTCTTCATTTCTGAAAGGCACGCTACCCAAGGAAAAGTATGCAGTGTGTCTCTAGCGGTCAAACATCGAGGAAACTTTATGACTTTTTCCCCTCTGAAGCACATTATGGAGTTCTTAATTTCAAGGCAACACATGACTCGTCCGTACATCATTGTAAGAAAAAATATATATCCAGTATATGTTCAGTATTCAACAGGATATATTCACATGCACATAAATAAGACCTTATGAAAACATTTGCTTCTTCATATTTTTATCGTCAGAAAGCCATTGTTGTAAATCTTTGCGTGTCTTTCCTTCTCTCTCCGTCAGTCGCTTCCCGTTATCGGAGGATTACCGCGTCCCGCCGCAGTTGAATATGTAAAGATCTCTGCCCTGACTTGCATTAGCATAATACCTATCTAGGGCGTGGATTCCTCACCGAACACTCCTCCCTAACCTAGCACACAAATCGCGGCAGGGAGGCAACAGCACCACCAGCCCGCCTTTATACACCATCACCACCACCACCACCGCCACCATGAGCCGAGCAGAGAGCACTTTTCTCCCTATCACTTCCTTGTCCTTAACGTACGAGCCGCGTCATCCTGGTTGAACACAGACGTTTCTTACCCTTTCCCTGGCTCCTAATTAGTTTC
Source organism: Portunus trituberculatus (assembly GCF_017591435.1). NCBI lineage: Eukaryota > Metazoa > Arthropoda > Malacostraca > Decapoda > Portunidae > Portunus > Portunus trituberculatus. The sequence goes on along the minus strand of NC_059301.1, from coordinate 17,747,677 downwards.
AGCGGTGTGCTGATAGAAAACCCCGCGTCCTCAGCACCACGTATACGTTTAGACCTGCCACGTTATAAGTATACGTATGATTAGAGTTTAGTGTGCGGCTTCCCCAATTAAGATTCTCTCGTGATTAGATGTATCTTGGCACATACCTTTACATGGTGTTCAGTACCCAGCCACGTCTATAATCCAATACTTCATCATAAACAGTCTGGTTTAGCCCCGATCTTAACAAATTCAACCAAGGAAACTGAATGGTTATCAATTTTTTCTTGTCATCGTAAACTTTCAAATGTTGGTGATTTTACCTTGTACCTCAAAGAGAGAGAGAGAGAGAGAGAGAGAGAGAGAGAGAGAGAGAGAGAGAATTAACTTCTAGAGTGTATTAACATAAATTTTAATGTTTTCAGAGGCCAAAAGTGCTCTAGGTATTAGTAATAGAATTCCACCAGTTAATTTCATAGATGACCTGATTAATCTTTCATGTGGTTCTGTTGTGTTGATGCTGATGGGAACGGTGCCTTACTTCAGTCGAGACCCGTTGGCCACATACGAACCGTAACAAATGAGCCTACGCGAGTATACCTGCACCTCTTCACTAGATACCTCTTGAATTGTAAAAAATAAGACAGAAAATTGGCGCAGATTTTTTTCCGATATGTGGAATAAAATTTCATTCATATCCAATGATGAAGAAAATAAAACATATGCTTTACTTTTATATTTAAGCGGGTCTCTGGGTGCAAGGTCAATAAAAAGTCCCACTAAAGGTTCTTAAAGAGTGCGTAGAGCAAAAGGGTTGTCTTGTAATAGTGTGAGTATGCCCAGTATTCAAGAACGCTTTGCTCTCTCACCGCGACTTCTACAAGTGCAGTACACATAGATAATTAGCCGAATTCCCATGACTGTTTCTCTTGCTAATAATGTTAAAATCTTGTTAATAAATCACTAGAAACTTAAAAACAACATTTTCCACTTTCTCTTATGTTCATTATGTTCACCTATTTAATGCAAAAATTAACTAACATTCGCAGTCTTTCATTCCTTTCACTGCTAAACCTTCAGCGGTATCTGCCCCCCTCCCTTTTTTTATGATGACCTTAGACACATTCTCACATAAAAAGCCCAAGCCTTGTAATTAAGGTAGATATATAGGTGTTTACTGCTGAGCAACCCAAATCTGACTATAGATAGGCCGATTTGCATACATAGACCTATATAGCTCTCTACCTAAAACACTAGCAGACCTATAGGTTGTGGACACTGGTGGCAGAGATAAGAAAACATGACCTGTGAAATGTCAACCTGCCACCCTCCAGTAGTCATTATGAGACACATGCTTTAACTTACATACAACCAACCCTCTCATAAAAGAAGCTCGCCCATTTGCCTCGCCCCGTCCGAACTCAAACCCAGGCTTTCTCAGTTGAGAGCCGAATGTGCTAACCATGCACTACACTACTAATTCATTAGCGGCGATCACAATACACCATAAATAGGAAAAAATGGATATGTGTGTAAATGTCAGTTTTATGTGACAAAAGAGCGCCGCAGTGGAAGATGTGATGTTTTCTTTGGAAAGTGGCAGAAGGGACCGAGCAAAGAGAAGACTGGCCGTCTGTCACGAGGAGTGGGCGGTGCTGAGTGCTGAGGTGCTTGTTAACTGGTGATAGTGTGCCTGTCCCTGCCTGGCCCTTTGCTGACCTGGTGCCACCTCGAGACTGTCAGGATGCAGCTGTAAGGAGGCGTGTCTGAGGAACGGGAGGGAGTGGTAACGCCGCCGCAGACACCATGAACAGACGGCCGATTGTCACCTGTGAGTGTTGGAAAAGTTGGCAGGTGTTTAGTGACTGATTCCTCTCTCTCTCTCTCTCTCTCTCTCTCTCTCTCTCTCTCTCTCTCTCTCTCTCTCTCTCTGCCATCAGGAATGAGGGAGCAAAATGGAAACAGTATTGAGTATAGAAAGTATCCTGAACCAGTCTTATTTTATTTGTCATGAATGTTCTTGTTACTCTGAATTCTACATAGCATTTAGAGCCTGTCTATGTTACTGTTGCTTATTAGACCTGCTTACTGATCTGTTGGGCTTGGTTTTTTATCCTTATATTATTGCAAGTCCGTAAGTTGTAAACTGGTCCTTGTTAGGGATGATGCCCCATAAGGACTCTTACCTAACTTAACTTAACGCAGACAAATTGAGGGGACTACATACAACTTTTATAATTTTTTTGGGTGGTAACGAGCTCACTCGCTGCCATGCCAATGCTGGAAAGTGATGGACACGCGGGTACTGAGGTATGGTGGTGAAGGGATGTTTGTGTGTGTGTGCATATGTTACATCTGTTGAGCAAGTGTAAAGTTAATCACAGTGATCAATAAAAAACATAATTCATTTAACAAATTAGAGTGATTTTTTTCATCCTGTGGACTGAGAAACAACTTAATGTGAAACATTTGAATTGGTCTAAGGAAGCTTTCTGCCTACTGTAGGTGTCATCTCAACTATTCCAGTGTATTGCCAGATTTAATAAGAGAAGTAAGATGATAATGTCATATTGATTTCTTAGTTTTGCCAGTTTGGATAGGTTAGGTCAGTTTAATTAGGTCTGGTAAGTTGATTTAGTCTGCGGTGGATGTTTATCAGTTGTAGGTGTCACCTTAACTAGATTATGTTTGTTAGGTTAGGTTAAGTTAGATAGATTAAGTTAAGATAGGCTAGATAGTGTGATGAGTTTGGTATTTTTTCCTTCATCTTTTACTATATTGTTCAACAGATGCTGGGGACAACAGTCTCTTCAGTGGGCTGCAGACGGGTCTAGTGACAGGTCTTCCCCAAGAAAGTGTGGAATGGCGTAGGTCATATGGTCGACCCTCCAGGTGGGTGCTCAACATAGCTGGTCGCAATAACAAAGAAATCTCATAATAACTTATAAATAGCTAACACGGGAATAAACAATTATTGGACAACAGATAGTTATTGTAATGATGCTCAATGTAGAGCAAGTAGTAGTTTAGTGGCAAGTCATTTATTCCAAGAAAGTATTTTTCCTACCACATGATGTAATGTAACTATAATTTCATTTTAGATTTACTCAGCCTTTCTTAGATGGCACTAATCCTTTGTTTTTGTCTCTTCAAAGCTAGTGTCTCTAGGTGCCCAGATTGTTAATATTGTGACTTTTTAGGATGGAAATATATCCTGATGTTAACCATGGCATTTGTATGAAAACATACTTTAATGAATTTTTCAGAACTTGCAAGGCAAATCCTTTTTTCTGCACTGTTTTGCTTTACCAAACAGATGTGTTCATGTAGAGGTGGACTTTGTTCCTTTCTTTGAGGAATGTCTAGTGAAAGAGACGCCCCGCACCATCCTGGGTCAACCCATCTTCCACACCTACTGGACAGACTGCTCTGTAAGCCTACTTAGAATTTTATTGGTAATGATGTATGATAGAAAATTAATACAATATATTATAGAAAATAAACAGGTAGAGATAATGTTGTCTTTCATGATGAATAATTGATTTGCGAGTTAACATTTACTGTGTTGGTGATGCAGGATGTAGAGGCATACAAGAATACAACACGTGACAGCCTTCAGTCGTGGGCACTGGCCCTCAAACAGCATGGCATCACTGACTGGATGGTGGTGCTGCTGGAGACTCCTGACACACGAAAGGGCAATAAACTCCTTCCTCGCACCACTGTCCTTGACAAGATTAAGAATGACTTTGGCAGCAAGCAGCCAGAAAGGTGAGTGTGAGTGCAATAATAATGATAGTAATAATGATAACATTAATTACATTTTTCTTGCAGCATTATAGCTAAAAAGTCATGTTACACCTATGTACTCGTATACTAACATACATACTACATCCGGACTATATGATCATTCCATTTAGTATTCTTCTAGGAATTGACATTTAAGTGGGCTTTTTTTATCAAAAATTTTGTTGCCCTTTTTCCAGTGAGCTCTTATAAAAATAAAGAAAAAAACTATTGTATGAATATATATTGTATTGAATTTTCATTTGTTACATTACCTAGTATGCAATATCTAGGCTAATGAAATCTTGCCATACTGATGTGTCCATGGGGTGGTAGCATCCTTTTGCTGGCCAGTACCATTCAAGACTGAACGAACTTAGTAGGCAGGTATCCAAGATTCCCTTATGTATGTAGTTAGAGATTTAAATGTGGAATGGAACATTCTGCATTGTAGTCAGATTCATTACCACCTGAACCATCTTGCTGTTTTTTTGCTTAGCTGGATATGTATGCTTAAAACATCTGCAGGTGTGTGTCACTTGTGGACCCCCTCAAGACTGACTCGCGTTCTCTGGAGTCCTGGCAGACGCTCCTCACTAAGATGCGCCACCTGCTCATGGTGGCTTACAACCGTGCCCTGAACAGGTGAGCTATTTCTTTTGTTCAGAATTGTACGTAGAGGAAAAGCCAAGTTTGTTTAAATGCTGAAGTTTTAAGGACTAATAAGTAGATGTCTGTGTTTTCACATTAAGATGCATTTTCTTTTATCACTTTGTTTAATTTTTTGGTTAAAAGAAGATTGCCACTGGGTTTTCAGTGTCATAAAATAACTGAAAGGAACAGATTGAGGATGTTTTGCTACCCATCCTCTCACACATATATTTTATTTTATCTGCTACTCTTGGTCATATGTTGATGGGAATGATTTATCTTATAGATACTTGTTTTATTATGAGATGTGTTTTTCTTTGAGTGTTATACTTTATATTTCATTGATGTCATGTATTCATGCTTTCCCATGTAAGTGTTAATCCAATCTAATGGGTGGAGATGATTGCCATTATGTCAGGTTTGAGGAGAGCATGAGGGCGGAGCGAGAGAGACGAACAGAGAAGTCATGGTCTTTCTGCTGGTACTTTCTGCTTCAAGAGGAGCTGGCCCACGTCTTTCAGCTTCTGGCACTTTATGACGAGGCATTGGTCCAGTATGATGAGCTGGATGCTCTCTTCACTCAGTTTGTGGTGAATTCAGCTGCTGGAGGTATTTGAATGTTTTGTTTCTGTCTTCCAGTATATCTAAGTATTCATGTTGGTTATAGTTTTGGTGGGTAGTGATGGGATGATATGAAATTTATTGACTGAATAGATAGGAGGGTACTGGAAGATGTTACTTATGAGTGTGACTATTGGTGAAGACAGTGACAGTATTGACTGGCATGTATAGAGTGGTAGCAGTGGTGGTGGTTGATATATTTTATGGCATCATGGTTGCCGTGAAATGTGGAGTTGAAGGTGTTATTAGTTGTTTTTATAAAGTGTTGTTGATGATCATCGTCTCTGATTGACATCTATAGTAGTGATGGAATTCAGTGGTTCATGATAGTGGTATTTAATGGTTAGTAATAGTTATGGCTTAGTTATAGTGATGTTTGAAGAGCAGCAGCAGTATGGAGTTGCATTAGTAATTATGATGGGTTTTAAGAAGTGAAATTGTTGTTGTTGGCATTTTTATAAATATTATCACTAGTAACAGAATTAATAATTGTATGTAATAGATCACGTAATTGGAATAAAGCTAACATCTTTGGCATATTTTAGTCAGTAGCATTGGTGTCATTGATGTATCTACAGATTCCCCAAGATGGCTGAGCACATTCAGCCAGCCATGTGAACGGTGGGAGGGACTGCATCTCACCCCAGAACTGGACACCACAGTGCAGGCCAAGATCCGCTCCAAGGAAGTCACCTTACTGGAGTTTCGCAATTACTTGTTCCAGCGTCAGTGTGCCCTCCTCATGCACCTCAATAAGCCCTGGGAGGCAAGTGTTGGACAGGATGTTGTTTTCATTATCTATATTATTACATCTTTAGTGTGATCTAGATGACAAGACCAAGATATAGACATGTGCCAGGAATTTGAACTGAGAGAAATGCATATTACAACAATACTGCATTAAAATACTGTAGATGTCTTCTTAACAGAAAGGAAATTTTTTGCTGTTATTTTTAACATAATGATTTTTACAGGTGGCTTCACGTGCCCTCACCTTTCTTCAGAATACAGTAGGGGAACTGAATATTCTGGATGTGAATGTAGCACCTGGAGGTGTGGCCTGTTGGGGTGTACTGTCTTGCCTTGAGGTGACAGATGCCCTGCACCGCTATCACACAACTGATGCTCATGCACTCCATACCGCTCCACTTTGGGCATATGCGAGGGACAAGGTAGACAGACTTTCGTGTTTTTTTTTTTTTTCCTTTCTTTTTTTTTCTTTCTGTAAATCTCTGAGAGACTGGCAAAGGGGACAAAAATAGTAAGAAAATAACTTGTTCATAGTGTTTCCAATCATTCAAATAGAAGATCCAAGAGTGTTCTCAATTGTGTGTGCCCATGCCATTCTTTGTAATCACTGTTCATTTTAATGTTTTGTTCATCCTTTGGCATATTTTTTAGAATATGCATATTAGAGTATGTTTACTTTGTAAACATAGATGTTCTATGTAATAATTAGAATATTTTGTCTTTTAGTTACAGGAATTGGGAGTCTTGTGTGGACTGATGCCAGGCAGTGCAACAAGCAGCACTCAGCTACACACTGTCATCTCTCTGGTGTGTGGGATGGGTAATGATCCACATAGCCATGAGGAGCCTCCCCGAGAGTCACCCATGACCCGCCTCAAGGACTCCCTCTCCTCTCCTCAGGCCTTTAAGAAGCACTTTCTGGTGAGTCGTTGCTCCCCAGTTCAGTATTGTCATATTTCATTTGAAAGTTGACATTTTTGAAAAGCAGACACAGACCTTATGGAATTAGTCTTATTCTTTAACATAAATAATGAACTTTGATATGCCTTGAAGTAGATATTTTTTTGTAGTTATGAAATCAAGAATGATCAAGAATAATGGATGAGCTGTAACTCAGTAAAAAATAAATTGCATTGGAAGAGAAAATGTTACAGGAAAGTTTTATTAATTTTGGATTAGAAAACAAATGTAGAGAATTAATGGCATGTTATGGTATCAATTATTTCATGCCATTCTGGATTTAATTGAGTTAGGAAATCTTCAGGGAGGCAATTTAAACATTATAGGAAATTTGCAAAACATGCCATTTATTTATACTGTAAATGATATACAACAAACATAATTGCTGAATACCTCTGAATTTTTTTAATGAAATAACAAAGTTTGCAAACAAAAAATATCAATTACCAAACAATCTCAGTTCTAAAATTGGTAACAAAGTGAAAAGAAAATGAAATAGAATCACTTTATAGGGAATGGAAGAAATCAAGTTCTAACATGAAAGTAAGATTGGCATTTATAGTTTGATTCTTTCTGCAAGTTGAATGTGGTATATTGAACACTCTAGTTGATCTGGTGTTTCCCTCCAAACATAATCCTTCACCTTCATCTTTCTTTTGTACCATCAGTCGTCCTCAATATAGATACAGTGAACCTGGTATTCATATATATTTTGTCTTCCTTTTTATTTATTTATTTATTCATTCATTCATTCATTGTAAGATTTAAGTGTTCATTATTTTTTATATAGGAATTTATTCTTGAATTACTACTGTAAAGGATTCAGGAATGGATTAATTATTTTATTATTAATTTCAATGAGAATAGTCGTTTTGATTCATGATCAGACTTGATTGCAAACACCTCTAGGAACAAATTATGGTAGAGAACTGGTATCACTGTTGTATATTTGTATATTTTTCATGTCTTGTTTTCTTGTGCAATTTTGTTTTATTCTATACATTTTTTCTTTCTTATTCATCTATCTATTTTGTTTTTCCACTTCCACAGATTTACTAATAAAATCTGGAATATATCAGAGTTTGTAATAATACATAGTTGTTTCTAGAGGAATAGCTCATATTTGATTGCTGATTTAACATCATGACTTTAGGATCTGTCTGAGGTTGCCATCAGCACCTATAAACACATTGGAAGGATTCGATCTGCCAGGCTTATAGGCCGAGACCTAGCCAGCTTTTACATGGCACAAGGTGAACCTCAGAAGGCTGCAACATTCCTCACTGACCAGCTGACAGTATTCCTGGAGGAGGGATGGCAACTGTTGGCTACTCAAACACAGTTACAGCTTGCTGAATGTTACTTGGCCACCAGTGACTTAGAAAGGTAAAGCAACAACTGTGCTGTGAGTTCATTTAGCACCAGACAATTTTAGAACTCTTGCTATTGTAAGCTTCACAATGCTCAAATTGGCAGTTCTCCTTCTTGATCTGAAAATATTGGTCAGGAGAAAATATTTACATATCAGATTAAATTAGCTATTAATGTATTTCAAAGCATAGAATAGCAGATTAAGCATTTGACATACTGATATAAGAAAGTTTTTCATCTTATTAAACCCTCTCTTCTCACTGACTGTCTTAAGCCCTGGAAACTAACACTTGTACTATGAAATCATGGCATGCATATTTTCCAGGCATCACCTGTTAATCAATAGAACACTGTTCAGAACAAACAGCTGTTTTGTTAGCTGAAGCAAGGGGCAGGCACAGAAGATAATTCTTTTTTATATCAATATGTCAAACATTGAATCTGTTGTTCTTTGTTTTGAAAAAACTTATGAAAAGGGTCAAGTTGCCAGTTTGTGCAATGTGACTCATGTTAGCAGGAGTTCTTAAGTCATTTAGTGCTGACTGTAGTACTAGACTTGAGGCAAAGTGTCAAGTGATGTAAAGAAACTGATGTAAGGAACCCTATTTATTACCTTACTTACCAGGTATGTGAGGACATGTGCCCAGCTGGCAGGTAGCCGTGTGCTTGGGAATGAGCTGAGGGACACGCACTTTAATAAAATGATGGAGGCTGTAGAAGAAGTGAAAGAAGGTAACTGTTTCCTTTGTTTATATGATTCATAATATCCATTATCTGTTGAATATTTACTTGTATAATTCTGAAAAATAGTAGTACTACTGACTTATTTTTATATGTATACTTGAAACAAGTGTTTTTTTCTGTAGGAATGCAATTCTCATTCTTTGCATTTACTGTATACAGAGTCTAATACGGTGGACCTTTGGAACTTGAATACAGTGTGTTCCAGAGGTCTGTTTGAAGACCGGATTGGTTGAAATAAAAAACTGTTTTCCCTATAGTAAATGATGTCAATAATTCTAATCTGTTCCAAAAGCTCCAATTCTTACCTAAGTAACTTTGTACTGAAGAGTGTGGTTAGCAGATGTATGTCTTTTATGTAGAGAGAGAGAGAGGGAGAGGGAGGGAGGGAGGGAGATGGTCACTTCTTGTGGGCCTACACCATATATCAGCAATATGTGTTTTTTAAACCTCAAACATGAAGTGGTTAATTTTTTTTTTTTTTTTTTTTTTTTCAATGACCAAGGGCTTCCAGTACTGATACCTAGTGAACGAATCCTGGAGGTGGGAAGCCTGAATCTGGTATCTGAGGGCCGCATTATCTTGGGGGCTGAGGTGGAGGTGGAGCTCTCAGTCCTAAGCAAATTACCCCAGGACATATGGTGGGTGGTTGAGGTATTGCATTTCTTGATTGCATTTTATGAAATCTCTAATGCACATTAAATCTAAGACATAAAAGTAACTTAACTCAATTTTTCAGGGTTTAGAACACTGAGGAAATTTGCTTGAAATATTATAGTTGGAAGTGTTGATCATTGACTATCATGTTTGTTTATGATATTACTTATCCTTTTTGGTACTTTCTTATTGTGACAGTTGCTTTAATTCACCATCTCATTGAAGTATCTTTTTTCAGTAAGTTTACTTCCTTCCATATTTTTTTCATAAAAATGTGATGTGTAAATGTGACTATAGGAAAGTGAACAACTAAACCAAAGAGTGTGCATCACATGAAGTTTTAAAAAGAAAAGCTCTAGTACAGGAATATACAAGTCAAATATGTACTACAAGAGGTAGAAGGTTTGAGAAGTAGGGGGAAATTATTTGGGGATGTGGTAAATGCTTGGAAATCACTCTGAGGGTTACAATACACTGCACAATTCAGAAGTTTGATAAAAAAATCTTTCACATTATCAAAAGAATATTTTACGTGTGTTGTTTCTTGTGTACAGCTGCACCTCAGTTCATGTGTCACTGCACCATTGGGGCGATGAGAATGAGTCTGTCTCTGGTCGCCGCATTGCTGACTCTGAAGCAAAGAATCAGCAAGGAGGTGGCAAGACACAGAGTGCAGCTACACCTCACAGGTCTGTATCTGTCTATGCATCTATGGAGTGTCATACATCATCATTATCATCACTGTTATTTGGAAAGTCTCCTTGAATTATTGCATGTATGAAGGTGTGGGAAAATGTACGATTTGGTCAAATGTATGTATTTTAAGTAACTGGATTTTCTATTATTTATTGATTTACTTTATTTATCAATTTATCTCTATATAGTATATTGTTTTTCATTTGTTTATTCTATTTATCTGTTTATCTAATCATTCTTACTACTGTCAGGAAGATTATTCATGATATATGGAAGACAGACAAACTTGTATCACCATCAAAGACTCATCCCCCACTGCCAGTAAAGGGAGTTGTCATATGGGTGATGTTGAAATTATTTATTGTTTTATGGTTGTCTAATGAGTGAAAGGAGTGGAGCCAGATATCTGAGTGATTGAGGTATACAAAAGATACTCTGTTCTGTCTGTATCAGAAAATGGGATTTTAAATTCTCAATGCATAAAAAGCATGAGAATGATTTGTTTGTTGTGTGATCAGACGGTTACATAGGGGAATAATGTATCATTGTACTGAAGGGATTAATGGAATTCAAAGAATTCATAGACCAAATTAATGTGAAAAATCTTGTATTTCTATCCTTTGTATTGGACTTGAGGGAAACTCATTTTTAATTATACATATAAGTGATATTGTCAGCCATTTCCCTTCCACTACTTCCAGTACTGACTGTTCACCAGCTGTTGTTATCAAGGACTAATTCTGTCATTGATGATGCAAAATTTGAGTTGTCTTTCTTTTCAGCAGCAGTGGGAGCAGTACTGTTGACACAGAACACAGCACCAGCAGCACTAGCAGCAGCACTAGTAGTAGCACAACTAGTAGCAACAGCACAAGCACCAGCAGTAGCAGTAGTAGCAGCAGTAGTGGTCCTTCAGAGAACTCTGAAGCAGAGGGCAATAGAATGAATCCCATGATCCAGTCTCTGCCCATGACCCTTCACTTAGAGTACAAGCAAGACAAGTCCCTCTCTTCAGCCTCTGTCACCTGTCCTAACTCTCACAAGGTCTTAAGGTAAGTTAATGAGGGTTTGAGTATCTTGTATATTATTATCTACTAGTTTTCTGAATTGACTTAGGTAGAAGAGACATAGGTATGCCTCTTCAAATTATGATAATGAAAGTCTGGCCAGGAGCATTAGTGTAGGCCAGTGCTAGTTAATAATGTCTTCATGAATTAGCTCCACTCCTAAATCTCATTTCATCTTGGTCTCTGTAGAGTTAAAGCATTTTGTCTGTTTCATTTACTGAAATATTTTTATTGCTGTGCAGACGAAGAGACAGCCAGGGTGGACTGTACAAGGTTGACAGAAACATTGTGAAGGAGGAACAGAAGGACAGTCTTTCTGCCAGGGATGTGATCATTCGACCAGGGCCAAACACCATAATTCTTCATACAAAGGTATGTTTAGAAGAGTGATGTGTTTATAATTCAATACCAGGTATATATTAGAATTTTTCTCAAAATTTAATGTATATTTATTTAAGAATAAGTCTGATTTATGATCAGTCAAGTTATAGCATATTTCACTGTACAAGACAACACTTGAATCCTCATTAAAAAAAACAAGAAAATACGTCAGATACAAAAAACATGACCTTTAAATTTTGTGCAAAATACTATTGTATTGTATTACAACTTTAGGGGATGTCAGACACAGTAAAATGGAAATTTGTTTTGAGAAAATGCACTGAAACATATTTCTGATTGTATACAAATGAATAAAGCAGGAGGATGTGTGAATATTCTCCCAATTATAATCGAAAGAATCATGATATATAGGAGCAGATTACAGCTGACAGCCTGATATACACAGACAGCATTCATCTTTTCATGAAAATGTACAAAAACACCTGATAGGAATTTTATTTTAGGTTTAGTTTTGCACTTGAAGATGGTGGTACCTTGTTACTAGTAATACTTTCAAGGTGTTTTATTCATTGTACTGATATACCATCATCTCAGTTGTTTTTTGGTGCTTACTGACCCAAACACCACTACAGATAGTTTAGTAGTGTGGTTGTCATCCTATACCACCAATATCAGTTAAAACCACTAATTTCAGACTGACATTTGTGGATCACCTTATTTGATACTTGTCTTGTTTGCTGAAATGTATGGTACTTTTATCAGTAAGATTTGTAATTAAGCCACACTTTCATTCCCAGGTAGAAAAAAAAGGAAAATACTCTGCCAGCCAAGTGGTGCTGGCCTTAGAGCAAGTAGAGTTTGTGTGTGGTCGATGGAGTGTAGGAGGGCCACCCCTCACCCTGGAAGTAGTGAGTGAGAGTCCCAGGATTAGTCTAGGCAAGGGAAGCAGGGACCTGCTAGCTGGGGTGACCCAAGAGATGGTACTCACTGTACACAGTGGCAGCTGTAGCATTAGTAAGGTATGTATTGCCCTGTCTCTCAGCTATAAATAACTCACAAGTATATATATATATATATATATATATATATATATATATATATATATATATATATATATATATATATATATATATATATATATATATATATATATATATAACTTTTAGATCCAGCTTTTATTTATAGAACAAAAATATGCATGAATGGTTTCTTGGTCCCACTTGTCATGAAAAGTATCATTACCTAGATCTTTGATGTGTACTTTGTGTAGCTTTTGGCCACATATTGGGAAGGAAATCCTACAAGCATTGATAAGTATTATGCTGCATTAGGGGACTGTGGTGAAGCTGCGTAGTTCTCGAGGTCTTACAATGAGAAGACAAGTGAAGGAGGAAGATGAAGAGAAAGAAGGCTCACTAGAAAGGGAGGTAGAAATACAGCTATCAGAAGTAGCACCTTTCTCTTCAGTCAGCAGCCCACTCATAGTTCTGGCTGAGCTGGGCCCTCAGCGGGATGCAGCAACCATTGAACACATGGTAAGATAACACAGAGATCCAAAAGCAACCTAGGAAGACTATATACTAAAAAATTTTTTTATTACAAAGTATTATATACAATATGATTTTATTGTTATGGCAGAAAAATATGATTATATGTGATAGCAATAATAATTCTGATGAGTGGTGGCACTGGTGGTTGTGCAGGTCAGCATCAGCAGCACATTAGTGGAGCAACGACAAGATGTGGATGTGCACTTCATCCCTCCCTTCATGTCCTCCCACAAGTTACACACTGCTAATACCTCCAAGTTTTTACAGGTGAGAATTACACTCCTAGGAACTTAGTTTAAACTTTTCGCTAGAAGCATCATATACAAACTCGCATAAAAATATATTCAAGTTATGGAACTTGGTGACATATCTTTAGTATTTATTGATGTGCAATAATAAGAAAGGAACTTTGCTTTAACCTTAGAAGACATTACTGCCATCATTCAGTAGTTCTGTACAAGTTTTCCAAATGAAAGCAAACACAAAATTCAAGTAGCCAGTGTATGCATTAGAATATTAGACACAGGAAAATAGAGAGGGCTAGAGTGAACATGAATGAAACTTATGATGAAATAGAGAACTGTAAATGACCGACATCATGATGAATAAATTGATAGATATTTTCTAAGGTGTTATTTCTGTATGTGTTGACAGATGACTGTGACTGGCTTGGTGGGCCATCCAATGGAGCTAACTCAAGCATCACTGAAGGTATTAGATCCACACCAGGAGCAGCAAGTCCAGCTCAAACCTTTACATCACACCTCACAGACACTGGTGAGTCATTTGTGTCATTCGGTTGCTGAGGAGACACTTGAGGAAATAGTATTCACAAGGGAATCAGTAAATTTCAGAAAAGGTATGTACTTACAAAAATTTAGAAAGAAAGTTAAAGTAATTTCTAAAGAATTTGGGATACCTTTAAAAGATTTGTGGAACTTAGATCTTGTGGCACTTTGTATCACAAAAACGAGGTCACAAACTTTAACTTGTGAAGGATTTGTACTTGATAATTTGTTAGTGTTGATATAAATTCCAATAATCTGTCAACAATTTGACTGGTAAGCTTGTACTGCAACTGTTCTAGTAGAGACTGATAGTTGCTGTTAACATTTTATTGGCATTAATCAAACTTAATCCCCAGTTTTCTTCTTGTTTGCCTCATATCTTAGCTTTTCTTTTCTATAAGTTTGCTTTATATCTTTGACTTCTTGAGTGACTGATACATGATTATGGATGAGTGATCAAAGATTTGATTTACTAAAATACATGTTTGCATGTTTGAACACAGGTGGTGTGCTCAGACCAGGCTGCCAGTTACATGTGGGAATTAGAGGTGGACCACCAGCAGGAGGGAACACCTGTGGTTAAACTGGAATTTTCAGTTATGTACCAACCTCAGGAGTCACCTGATGGTTCTGGTCCTAACCATCCTCGCATCTATACCTCAACCCTTGACTTGCATGATTACAAGGTGAGGTCTGTAACAGTTAGGGAGTTAAGGGAGGGGGTGGCCTAGTGGATAAGGTGGTGAGCGTGAGATTGGGCAGATGTCCACGCGTAGGTTCAAATCCCACTCGGTACGACCTTGAAACTTTGTGATTTGTCGAGTTGTTTAAAGTTACCTACATGTCACCATGATACCCAAGTTCTAGGTGGTTACACCAAAGATACACTTGGGTTGTGATATGGGCCCTAATATAGGTACCACTATAGATGGAATTGCCAGTGCCACTAATGGGTGGAAGCTTAACAGCACTTCCAATACTCTTCAAATTACTTATAGGTGCTAAAGACCAGGACAAAAAAAAAAAAAAAAAAAAAAAAAATGGTCTATGGCTTTCTTGGTCTTTATGGCTTTCTTTTTTTTTTATTGTAGTCAATTATTTATGAGTTTTAGGTGTGATTAAAAAAAAGTACTTGAGAAATGAGGATGTATTTATCTATATATTTATTAATCTATCTATTTTTTCATTATTTTATTTATTTATTTTTTTTATGTTATGACCTATAGCACCTGAAGGCATACTTGAAGAGTATATGTGTGAAGCGCTGTTCAGCATATATATATATATATATATATATATATATATATATATATATATATATATATATATATATATATATATATATATATATATATATATATATATTATTTAGAAAAAGAAAGAAGAGACAAGTTTCTAAGCTTTCAAATCAACTTTTTAATACATGCTCCCTTGCCTTATTATTCATGAAACAAAGCACCAGACATCAAATTCCTCTTTCACAGACACTGTACACCATCCGAGCTCGAGTGGAGCCCAGCAAGGGGTCTGAGCTGTGTCGAGCAGGGAATATGTGCCACTTGCACATTGTCCTCCAACAAGTTGGGCCCACCAGCCCTCCTGGGAATCGGGCTGAGCCTGGGACTACCACTCACCAACATTCCATCATGTATGAAGTCCTGGCAGATCAGACCATGTGGGCTGTGTGTGGACGCACGGCAGGTAAGTCATCTTTTACTGGCATTTCGTTTCTTTTAGAAACAATTTGCAAACAATTTATAAATTTTGTTTCCAGACAATGTTTCCTGGTGTTGAGTCAATATTAGTTTCACTTCAAATTTTTTCCTCTCTTTTGCTCCTTAAATTCTCATATATATCTTCATGATTTCCGTGGTCAGTATTTGCCTGTGACTTTTTCCAAAGCATCACACTTGGTTACTGAATGTATATTGTATTGGTAGCCTGAGTTGTGGCTCACACTCACATGATCTCCAGCCTGAACTCTGGCTCACTATTTATAGGTTATACCTTTCAGGAGTGCTGACACTGGAGGGAGCTGTGCGTCAAAGTGTGACCATGGATGTGATGCCCTTGGCAGGTGGATTCCTTCCTTTGCCCTCTGTAAGGCTGTCCAAATACATCCCTGCTGACTCAAAGCACAGTACATCCAGAGGTAATGGTTTATTTTTTTTCTTACTTTTTTTTTCTTATTGTGATATGTAGAAAATTTCATCCTTTTGTGATATGCAAAGTGTCCCATGAGTTAAAGTGCAGTTAAAAATATTGTACACATATATGCTGAGTTATACTTTATTTTGCAAGAAAATATGTAAATTGTTTGTTGTTGGAGTTACTCACATGGGTAGGCCTCTGCCTCTCTCTCTTTCCCTCCTTGGATGGCTTCTTGAGTGGGACCATGCAGCATAAGTGATAATGTTTATGTACAATCTTTATAAACAAACATACATGGCTACTCACCAGCCTCATGACAATAGTCTGGTGTTACTACCACTCCTGTTAATGCCCCATTACATTCTGTAGTATTCTTTCTAAATTGTCAAATTTTATTGTTCTATGAATCTGCATTTGCTTTTGCATAGGATTTTTAAGATTAATGTGCTTTAACTCACTGGACATCCTGTGTTTTGAGCTTTACTAATGAGAGCATTATTCTGATTATTCCCTCAGTATTGTGCTTTTCATTCTTGTAGTGTTCAGGAACAACACCACTAAATATAATATAGATAAAAACAATCTAATCTTTGTAAAATCTGTGATCAATGCATTATCAGGGAATATTAAGTGAAAGAAAATGTTTGCATGACATACTATTTTAATTTTAAAATTACAATTATGTGTCATAAAATAACAAAATAACATATTTAAGCTCATTACAAAATGTGTTGACAGAGGGTGGGAGGAAGATGGAGCATGTCGGGAGTGCTTCATCAGTGCCTCGCCTGCAGCCCTTCAGCCCTGGTCAGGTGTACAACTTTAGCAAGGCCCAACAGGTGCATGTTCTCCCAGCCTCCAATACTCTCCAGGCAGATTCCCTTACTTGAATGAATAGTTATTTTGACATGGACTGAGTATATCACAAGAGGTGGTGCTGATGTGATTTGATGATCTAGCAATGTTGTACAAATCATGTATTATGGTAGTCCCTCTAATTTTGATACACATTAGGATCATTTTATCATCTGGGTTCTCAGTCCCCAAACAAACCATGACTGACTTATCTAAATCTGTGCTGAGAATTAATATCTTGGCAGTTTTTGTCAGTTATTATAAACCTTGATTGACCATGAAATGCAGCAGCAACATTCACCCTACAGTTCATCTGTAGGGTGAGTGGAAGGTCTGGGTTGGAGCCAATGGGAAAATACAAGATAAGGATCCACCATCCAAAATTTATGAAAGGAGACAGGCCATTCTCCTTCCAACCTACCCACAGGATAGTCCATGGGACGAGCCTGAATGGAAGGAGAAACTGATTAATGTACACACAAACATATGCACTGCTCCCCCACACACACACACAATATCTCTCTTTCATTTCACATCTTGTTTTCTTCATTCCCATTTATGTATCAGATTCCATTATTCCTTTTGACATCCACATACATATTCACCAACTTCTTTCACTCATGAATCTCTCTCTCCCATTCCTTCCCTCTCATTCCCCCCCCATTTCTCCCACATCTCTTCCCTCCCATTCCCACCCACCCATTTCTCCCCATCTCTTCCCTCCCATCCCCCCATTTATCCCCTCCCATCCCCCATCTCTTCCCTCTCATTCCCCCATTTCTCCCCATCTCTTCCCTCCCATTCCCACCCACCCATTTCTCCCCATCTCTTCCCCCCATTTCTTCATCTCTTCCCTCCCATCCCCCATCTCTTCCCTCCCATTTCTCCCCATCTCTTCCCTTCCCATTCTACCCCATCTCTTCCCCTCCCACATCCCCCCATCCCCTTGCATTCCTCCCACATCTCCCCCTCCCATTCCTCCATCTCTTCCCCTCCTATTCCTCCCACATCTCCTCTCCCCATCTCTCTCCATCGATAATAAACTATTAATGAAATGAAATTCTACACACACCTGTGTACAAAGAGGTGAGGTTTGCTGTGATGTATTGTTGTACCCAAGTTACATACAATAAATTAAGTATTATTATTCCTTCCTCTCATTATCAGTTTTATGTAAACACCCAAAATATGTAATTAATGTCTGTCTTTACAACTGCTATTTCCTTCTCCCCTTCCATGTTTCCCATTATGTACAGGTTGGTGAGACTGAGAGCTGGAGAAAGAGGAATGAGAGAGAGAGAGAGAGAGAGAGAGAGAGAGAGAGAGAGAGAGAGAGAGAGAGAGAGAGAGAGAGAGAGAGAGAGAGAGAGAGAGAGAGAGCTAAAGCAAGCCAGGGAGCCAGTGAGAGAGCTACAGTGAGAGTGAGAAACAGAAAAGAAACATACCTGGTGAAAAGCAGAAGAGTGTGTGATGGGAACACCAAGGATGCGGAGACATATGCCCAGAAACATGTCATCTGGTGTATCATTGCTGGGACACTCACACACACCAGGGCTTGCCAACATTTCCACCTTAAAATAAAAAGCAAAAATGACATTTACAAAAAGACAAAATATATATTTAATGAATATGTTTTATATGTAACTGGCCATAAAAGTCTTGATGTGGATTAATGAATATGTTTTATATGTAACTGGCCATAAGTCTTGATGTGGATTAATCAGGTAAATAGATATATAAATTCATCTGATCATGATGAAAAGTTAATAGCTAACTCACCAGTGGTTTACTGAAGACCATGCCTCCTCCACCAGTTATATAATCATAACCATGAGGAAAAGCTGCTGCATATCCATATCTCTCTCCAAGTGCCACTGGCTGAGTGTGATCGTGGCAGGCCAGCAGTTCACTCAATTCCCTAATACTGAAAGTCATCATTTCCACAATCAAATATGCTGCTTTTTTCATGCAACAAGGATTTTGGCCAAGGGCAACAAAGGAGATGAAAATAACCATTAAAAAGTGCCCAAAAAGGAATATCTATTATCAAAGAAATGTCTTGGAACTTTGAAAGACTCTGTCACAGATAAGAGGAAAATAAGAAGCAGGCAGGAAGCTCCAAAGTTTACCAATTTGATGAAGTTTGGTTCATAAATAACAAAAACAAAAGTGATTTGGTAGGTACCCTTCAGCTACCTGAGGAGTGTGTCATCATCTGCTATGAATAACCAGTGCAGCCCTTCCATTTGGGATGCATGTTTGATTATTGCCACTGTCTTGCCACAGTGTCCTTGTTCAGTGTTCGGCACTCCAAGTGACACTGTTCCATAAGATGAGTCTGGAAAAATTATTATGAATTATTTTCTAAAAATTATGAGAGTGAAGAACTGTAAAACTTGTTGCTGATGAAGAAAACTAATAATAAATTAAACCTTTCTTGTAAATGATAACTACTGTGAAGAATGGTATAGAATTTGAGAAAGATACATGGATCATGATAATACTAAAGAATGAAATTCAATTATAGATAAATTAAAAAAGTACCCTTTTAAAAAGTAAATAGTGTCGACCGGGGAAAATTGGACCACCAACGAACCAGTACAATTCAGACCGCCTCATTCTTATTTACAATAAATTCATATATAAATTTCTTTTTGAAGTTTTGAGCATTTCACGATAGAAAGTAACTATTTTCACATTTCTTGTGCAGGTTTGATAAAAAAAAAATTGATACAGGAAAGAAATTACAATTATATGACTGAAAGCACTGAATCGTAGCCAAAAAAAAAGTGCGGCAAAGTTTGTTTACCAAATCAGCGGTTTCGGCGAACTTTGTTGTGGCGGTCAGACGCGGCTAACTATCCTCCTCCAAATTGATGATTAAAGAGTGTTTTACCTCTACTTTAACATGATTTCATCAGCAATACTTTATTTAGTTTCGTTTTCTCACAATTAACACTCACTTTTTGGTTCAATTTACCCCAGTAAGGAAAATGCGGCCGGGAGAAATCGAACCGGTAGTTTTTAGTGTGCAATTGTTTATATTTTGAGAATATGCATTAATATTTTGCCCTGTGCCATCTTTGGCTTATAAAGGGGATTGCTTAGACTCATTATACACCCAATAATGAAGACTATAAGCTATATATATATATATATATATATATATATATATATATATATATATATATATATATATATATATATATATATATATATATATATATATATATATATATATATATATATATATATATATATATATATATATATATATATATATATATATATTCTATAAAACATGATTAGAGGGTTACCTTCAACATCACTATAAATGGCATAGTTAGTGACTTGCTTCAGCCAAGTGCCATACAAGATAGGCAGTCGCTTATTGTGGTTCTGGTGCCAACTCTTGATAGCAAAATGGATCTTGTTCACATCTACAGCTTTGCCCTGAGAACCATTAAAAAGGCTTAAGATCAGAGGTAGAAACATTTTACTGATAAAAGATGAAGTAGTTAAAGAGAGCATAACAGTTTGCACACATGCACATGTGTGAGATTTGTGCTTGTTATGGGTTCAATATCAAATCAATAGAAATTGTTTATGAGACAAAATACCACACACTAATATAGACATCATTCACTATTAGTCCCATAGTCCCTTCATAATTGGACCATTTCCTACACCTTATCCTTGGCCCACACAAGATGCAGGTATACTTCCTTTGTAGTGCCCTATGTCTTACTGAACTTGGTCCTTATGGCCATGGATCCCACCCACCCTACACTTCACCATATTAATAATGATACAAAAGGGGTTCATAATATCATACACTGTAAATATCACAACAAAGCAAACTTACACATTTAGTTGGTGGGGAGTATATAATGGCACAGTGCTCCTCATCCTTCACACAAAAGGCTGGGTCTGTGGTCAACTCTATGCCTGCTGACTTTACAAAGCTTGCAAACTCATGAGAAGCATCAATGTTAATTTCTCTGGCTGCCTTTGTCTTCAAATCTACCCACTTCTTGGCTAGTCTGAGATGAAACACTGTGGTTAGTCATAGCATTTCACATCATACTGTACCAAATTGCAACCTTTCCTTGATCCAATATGAAGGAGGAATAAATTGTACATCTACAGTTCTCATCATCAATATCAGATCCTTTGCCTAGGGTTCCAATATTCATGGCAAACAAAAGCATGGCACTCTTAAAGTGAACCATTTTAGCCAAAAGAACTGGCCCCTGCCATGACATCACTGCATCCCTAAACTTTGTGCCAAGCGTCTCAAATCTTTAACTTCCACGCAAGCATCTCCAATCTCTAACTTCCACTGAAATCAATGAGCAATTATTTTTTCAAGAAGATATTGCTGATCAAATCAGTCATATCAGCATTGATCATAATGATGCCAACCCTGAATATGTATTTGATCAGCAAATGGAGCAGAAAGACGAGGAACATGAGGCAGCTTTGTGCTCAGAGTCAGAGACACGAGAAGGGCTCAGGTATGTGAAAGGGCGGGGCAACAGGAAGTGGTGTTGAGTTGGGAGGGAGTTGGTGTCTATAGTGGCTTACTCGTGTCAGAATGGCAGAAAACTGCTGATACATGCTGGACACTTCAATAAAAATAGTTAGTATAGCTAGAGGGAATTTCAAAAGTGTAGGAAGTGAGAAAGGGACGAACGTACTTGTAGGTGATTGACCACATATTGTAACTACAGGTAGTCCTCGATTTATACGGTAGATGCGTTCCAGAAGGGACCGTATAAAGTAAAAATTGTATAAAGAAAGGAATGAATACCAAACTCCCTAGACTTTTTTGTTTAGTATAAAAGAGCGGACTTGAGCTTTGTACAGTACCTCCAGCCCCTTTCCATCAAGCAGCCACGCGATCCTCATGAGCGTGACTCCCATCCACTTCGTCCTTTGGTTGAACAGGAGGGCGAGGCTTCAGGGGCATCCTCGCACCACTACTACTACTACCACCACCACCACCACCACCACCACTGCCACCATCACCACTAGACTTTGAAGAATGTGTTCAAAATAAAATAATCTTTCACTGTACGTATGCATTTTGCATTAAACACATTTCTATTATGCTTATTAATGCTTTTATTAATAAACTTACAAAGACATAAAAATTACTATGAAAAAGGGAAATGTTTAAACACAAAATTATTTTATTAGTACCTTCTTCCTCTGATGTGTCACCATTGTCGTTGTCTGTCTTCGATTCTGTTACTTGACTTGGTGTGTGCGGTCTGAAAAGCTTGTTATCGATTACTGTTTTTTCTTTTGTTGTTTTTCTTTGAGAAGAACCTCATAGCATGTCATTTTTTCCATGACCCTCTGATGACAGCGGTGCTTCTTTCAATATTTGGGTAATTTTCTTCGAGAATTTTCATTGACTGCGCCAACAAGTCCATACACTCAGACAAGTTTGCTACTGTGAAGGCTCGCTCCAGTGTATATGTCTTCCTTGCTCTCTTGGGCGTATCACCGCCAGCTGGAGATGCAGAAGGGTGCTTGGGAGCCATGGTAAACACTGGGCATGAGAGAGGGAGATGTTGCCACAACCACGTGTAGGTAAACAATGAGGCTGCTTGGCATGCAATTCTGAACTAAATTGCCACGCAAATTTTTACTTTCTTGAAACCGTATAATTCTGAGGAATTCGTATAATGTGACGAATAACCCCTATTTTCGGACACCGTATAACTGAATTTGTATAAATCGAGGACTACCTGTATGGATTTCACATACATGTACACACTTGACCTCTTATGAATCATATACAATGTCAGAGAGTTACCTGGTGATGAGTGGCCCTGAAAGGATCATGCCAGCTCTGACATCTGGGTAAAGGAAGGGTTGCTTTGGATCCACATGAGCAAAGTGGTGGATGATGGTTTCCTCTTGATCCTGTAGACCCCGGCCCATGAACACCAGCTGAAGACATAAAGGACTTGAACAGCACACTTTATTCAGAAGCAATCTTACTACCACAATGTTATATAAACCTCTCAGTACTTACCTACAACTTTAATTCACTTCCCTTACATTTCAAACAAATCCATATAATGGGTTCCTAAGACAATGTGGCTTTCTCTCTCTCTCTCTCTCTCTCCTTCCTGCTTCTCTGCTTTTTATCTTGCTACACATAACACTATTACAAGAGACAAATTTCCTAAACATACTGTATATACATTATATACTGTATATACAATGCTTCATAACATTACATCCGAAGAAATAACTTTAGCTTTCTTCATTATCAGCTTTCTACTTACAAATCTCATTCCTTGCCTGTGGACCTTTGTTCCTGATTTTAAAAATATTCCTCAGTACCTGTGAAGATTCCTTGGTGTGGAGCACTTGCAGCAGGTTAGCCATCCTTACTGAGGTATGTTTGCCAACAAACACTATCCAGCTCTTGCTGTTCCCATGCTTACTGTCCAGTCTGGCAAAACATTATAAAGGAACTAAAATTTGTTAACTATTCATACATAATACAAGCATAATAGAAGCTATACATATCATAGCATTATGATTACTTTCAGTAATGCTTGTGCACACACGCACACATGCACATGTGCACACACACACACACACATTATATATATACTGTACATACAGGGTTGCTATACGTCCAGATCTTTCTAGGTTTTGAAAACACTCATATATCTGGAATTTTAGCCTCCATCAGTAACATCCTCTAGGATAATGTCATGCATTCACTTAGGGGTAGCCAGTATGCCTGGAAACTCACTCATTAGATATGAATATAGGTAGAGGTCCAAAAATTATGTTAGATGCAAATTTGTAAGATGTAAAACTGTTAATAATCAGATATCTTAGCCAAACCTTATTTCCTATCCACTCTCACATCATTATGCTTTGCTACTTACTCTATGCTCACCTATCCCTATATACAGACAAGGCTTCCATATATGAAGATGTTTAAGTGCTACTTTAACATGTGTGTAATTCAATATCAGATAATGGTGAAAGACTTAAAACCTCTTACCTATCTAACATTGCAAAGTAGGTCCAGGAACCCACATCTGGCCACTCCCTGGATGCATTGTAGATTACAACAGGCTGCAACACAGACAGTTTGTCTTTGCTCATGAGCTATACATGGTTTACTTAGATATACTGCATTTCCTATATAACCTGAAAATGTTAATTAATTGTTTTAGGAATGTAAAATGTGCAGGGACCAAAAATGTCACCCCGTCAGACTACTCTGTTTCTGATATCAACCTTATTCCCTCACTGATCAACATGGTAACCTAGCTCTTAACATCCTACTTGCAATTCTTGACCATTTTGGAGATATGCCCAGCATTCTTGACCTCTTCTTAATCTTCAATGTACAACAAAATTCAAGAAACTACATGCTAAACATGTTACAATGATGCAAAACCACAGAGGTAAATTGTCTTCCAGCACTACTCACCACATCCAGCTGAGCAGCCTGAGAAGTAAGACTGGCAGCCATGTTGTGTGCATCAGGTGCCGAGTTCTCTGCATCCACAATTACAAACACCAAACTCTCTGCAAAAATTATCACATAGTTCATGGAGCTAACCACTACATATAATACACAGTAATATTTTTACACAAATGTATTATATGTGCTCATTCCTTTTTATGACTTATTAATACACAACATACATCTAAATTCAAAGCTAGTTTTTAATTAACAAGAAATCAAGATTAACTTGAGGATGTGGCATAGTAGTCTGGTATCAATGTTACATTGATGCACAATGTAGCTTTGTGTGCAAGACCACTTTGTCTGCTGGTTCCTTCCAAAGATATTAGCTTGGTATATAAATAGACAGATGAGCCAATGATGGGGCATCCATCCCATACCCACACTTTTGCAGTATATACCTGCACATGCATATGACAGCAACTTGTGAGATTTCTACATGCATGATAATCTATATAGACCTTTGGTGCACAAATTTTACCTGTAATTTGTGAGGAGGTTGATGCACCAATAGTGATCCACACCATCACCATAAGGAACACTGGGAAAGAGAATATAGTTTCAATAAAGAAACAATTTCCCACAAAATTTGTCACATTGATCAAACTAACTAATAGTTTAAAATTAAATGACTAATAACCAAACCAAACACAAAGAAACAAAATAAAACTATATTTTTAAGCTAATACACAAAACTACAATGATGAGGATTCAGAAAAAAAAATCATGAAAATAATGAGCCAGTTATAAAACAAAACAAAATTAATTACTCTTTCATACTAAAATACATATGAGTGGTTAGGCTCCCTCAGTGGTGTCCACAGGCAATTTCTTGTAGTAGGTAATGTAAAATGAAGAACCAAGACAAAAATAGGCTTTGCATTCCCAATTTGAAAAATGAACAATAGTGATGATGGTTCATATTACTGGTAGCTATGAGTGTTACAGTATCCAATTATTCTTTTCCTACTTTATAATGAATACTCAATTATCTAACTTGCCATGTCATTCTTCATTCATTCTAAATATAGACATAGCATTATTTAACAACAACAATGACCAATCCTCTGGCAGACACTTGAATGGATTTATAGTTGCTACATAATGACACTGGTGATGAAGAACAAGATTCCATTCACAGCTATGATACTAACCCCTTAAGGTGCCCGCCACAATCTTCATCCTGTAGGGTGTACAGAGACTTTGCTTCTTCACTGCGTGTTGAAGGTCCTCGTATTGTGCATGCTGACAACTCCCACTGCACATTGATGATTTTCAAAGCATGCTTTCAGGAAATCATCTTACACCAACAATATCTCCATTGTATAACATGGAGTATCTAATTTGGTGCTGTCACTCTGAAAATTAGATTATGTGATAAATTTGCTACATAATTAAATTAGAATTACTTAAGGAAAACATTTCACATAAAAACCATTCACAAAATTAACATACACATTTAGGTTAAGCAGTGCTGGTGGTGACAGCTGGCTGGCAACCATGGGCAAGTGGCAGTATGGAATAAAGATACTAGTGAAAGGATAAGAATTTTCCAAAACTCGGAATTGCCACCTGTTACCAGATTTGTTGAGTTGAAGGGAGAGGGTATTTCTTCTCTAACATATAAATTTCAGGGTATTTCTATCACACTCAAGTGTTATTACAGCCTAGTATATTTCACATGTGCAGCACCATTTCTCTCTAACTAACATTTTTAGAATTACAACATAATTGCCTTATCCCCCCAACAAGCTTAGGGATATGTGGGAATGCAAGGTTTTTGGGTAGGGAAAGTGAAGTGGTGATAAAGCCTAAAAATCAATAACACAGGTAGAGATTTTTCCTGGAAATCTACATTAAAATCTCTAAGCATGTATGTGATTTATAAATAAAACTTATCAACAAATTCCACCTCCCATATCTAGAAATCCTTACCTGGGGACAGCCTCAACAACACCACATTCTCAGGGATACGAATCTAATCCAGCAGCCCCATTCTAGATAATTAGGTGTTTCTATATTCTTTCACCATAATCAACATGGCTTTTCTTACCTTTCTCATCATATAAAGTTTCTTCTTCAGAGTAATTTGAAACTATGCATACCTATTGCAAATTGTTTATAATGTTGACGATCACTTTTAAAGATATTACTGTTTTTGAGGGAAAATAAACGAATGTTCTTTGACACCCGCATGTGCGATGACGATGAGCACCGAGGAATGCCATTAGGTATGTTTGTTTGTGTGTGTGTACAGTATTATCACATCATTTGTGTATGTGTGAAATCAATCATGGTGATTGGTTCTTTAGTTTGAACATTCAGCCACTGATCAATAAAAACATTACATAATAAATCTAGCCTATAAGAGCAGTTTGAGGAAAGAAGTGACTACATTGGGATCAATTTATGGAAGATGTTTGAACAAGCAGGATGTCGCATCAATCATTTCCACTGTATTGCCAAATTTTACAAAGAGAAATAAGGTAACGATGTCATATTAGTTTCTTAGCATTGCTAGTCAGGATAGGCTAGTTTGCTTTGGTTAGATCAGTTTAATTGTGTTGGATAAAGTTATTTGTTCTGAGGAAGACGTATCAGTGGTATATGTCGCCTCAACTAGGTTATGTTAGGATTAGGTTAACGCTAGGGTTAGGTTAGCTGTTGTCATATCGCTAAGTTTCAATAGGTTGGAGTAACCAGTGGTGGTGGCGAGTACTTTCCACAGCAGTAACAGTAAACATTTTGGTCAATTTACAGTTTCACCCAATCAACAATTTTCTGATGTGGCTTATGTGTTCCTGGTGAGATATGTAGTGAATCGATTGATGTTCTACATCACTTCCGTCGCAAATGCGTAGTTTTCAAGTTATGACTTTTTCAACTTATGCCTACCTCTCATCCCCAACGATCTTGGGGGACCTGTGGGAAATCGGGGTTTTTGGGTGGGGAGCATTATAACGAGTAACGCGCGTTGCAAAACAGGTCCAAAATCAACAAACTCACCAAAAATCTGTAAAAATACATAAATTACACCTTTGACGGCGGGACAAGCGGCGGCGGCTGACGCGAGCCTTGCTGTGTTATTGTTGACCAGCGATGCTAACGATTCGCTACATTTCTGGCTCTATCCGCTACATCTTGCGAAGACCCCACCACCTCCACTGCAGGTACTGTATAAATGCGTGTTTGGCACGGTCTTGTGTGCTATGAGTGTAAATGCGTGTTAAGCACGGTGTTGTGTGTGCTATCAGTCTAAATTCTTAAGGCAGTTCTGCGCCTCACCTCACTTTCAGAATACTTTACTTAAAGGCACAAAGGTTTATAAAGATGTTTTTACTGTTCTGGTGAGAGATTATCGCTATTTCTACAATACATATGGGCGAAACACTCTTGAGAACCCGGTTGATCAATTCTGTAGCCTTTGAAAATAGTCGTGGTGAGAGAGCCTGGAGTTTCTGAATACGGGCCAGAAAATGTCAAGCCCGTCTATTTACTGTCGCTTTGCTAGACACTGTCATTCAGCCACATAATAGCCATGCACAACACGCAGTCCTCAGCCTTCATCATGCTCACAGATATGACAGCCACGTGTTGTCAAAATATGAAAACCCTTAAATAATATACTCACCTCCATGCAGCACATACCGAGTGGTTCCCGTAGTCTTAATCTTGATCTTGGTACTACGGGTGACAAAAAAAAAAAAAAAAAATCCTGAGTTTCCCCTTTATATCAGCAACTCCTGTAAAGAAAAAAGAATGATTGATTGATTGATACATTTATCGCTGCATTAATTATGAAATACAACAAAGGAGGTGGATTCCAACTTCTCGCACTTATCCTGCTGATACATGCTTCATCTCTCTCTCTCTCTCTCTCTCTCGTTGTTGAATCATGTTTCTTGAATACATTACAACACACAATAGAAAGGTTAAAAGGAGAGAACGGGATGGTGGAAGACCCAAGAAGTATGGCAGAACTGTTAAATAATAAATTCCAGGAGGTTTTTACTAAGGAATCCAAATTTGAAAGGCCACAGGCTAATAGAGAGACAGTCTATATGAAAGAGATTAAAGTAACCAAGCTTGAAATAAAAGAGTTAATGAAGGAACTGGATGAAGAGAAGGCAATGGGACCGGATGAAGTCTCAGGCAGAATACTGAAAGAATGTAGGGAAGAACTAGCAAGTCCTATATACAACATCATAAAATGCTCAATAGAAAATGGAACAGTACCAGTAGAATGGAAAAGAGCTGAGGTGGTTCCCATATATAAGAGCGGAAGGAAGGAAGAACCTTTAAATTACAGACTGGTATCACTAACTAGTGTAATATGCAAGATGTGTGAAAGAATAATAAAGAAACAATGGATTGAGTTCCTTGAAGACAACAAATTAATATCAAATAGCCAATTTGGTTTTAGAAAAGACGGTCGTGTGTAACTAATTTATTGAGTTTCTATTCTAGAATAGTTGATAGAGTACAAGAGAGAGGATGGGTTGACTGTATTTATTTGGATTTAAAAAAGGCGTTTGACAAAGTGCCACATGCAAGATTACTATGGAAGTTAGAGGAGAAGGGTGGCTTAAAAGGAAGCACATTGAGATGGATAGAAAATTATTTGAGGGAGAGAAATAAGGACAGTAGTTAAAGATATGAAGTCCAAGTGGAGAGCAGTAGAAAGCGTAGTGCCACAGGGGTCAGTATTGGCACCAATACTTTTCCTCATTTATATTAACGACATGCCAGAAGGAGTGAACAGCTACATAAATCTGTTTGCAGATGATACGAAACTGTGCAGAGTTATAAAGCAAAAGAGGATTGTGAAATACTGCAAGAAGACCTAAATAAGATCTGGGAATGGAGTAAAAAGTGGGAAATGGAATTCAATGTGAACAAAAGCCATGTCATGGAAATGGGAAAGAGTGAAAGACGACCTGTGGGAATCTATAAGATGGGAGATGGAGTAGAACTGGAGAAAGTTAAAAAGGAAAAGGACTTAGGAGTGACGATGGAAGAAAACAATCAACCAGTAAGCCATATTGATAGAATTTTTAGAGAAACATATAATTTGCTAAGGAATATTGGAGTAGCATTTCACTACATGGACAAAGAAATGATGAAGAAATTGATAAGTACTATAATAAGACCCAGATTGGAATATGCAGGAGTAGTGTGGACCCCTCATAAAAGAAACACATAAGGAAATTGGAGAGACTACAAAAATGGCTACAAGAATGGTTCCATAATTTGAAGGGATGACATATGAGGAGAGACTAAAGGCTATGGATCTACCAACCCTGGAACAAAAAAGGAGAGAGGAGATCTGATACAAGTTTATAAATTGATCAACGGAATGGACCAAGTGGATTATGAGAAACTGATCCTGAGATAAGAATATGACATTCGAAGCACAAGATCGCATAGTAAAAAGCTGAGAAAGGGAAGATGCCTGAGAGATGTTAAAAAATATAGTTTCCCGCAAAGATGTATTGAGACGTGGTACAGTTTAAATGAAGAAGTAGTGTCTGCAACGAGTGTGCATACTTTTAAAGTAAGATTGGATGTGTAGATATGGAGACAGTGCCACATGAGCATAAAGCCCAGGCCCTGTAAAACTACAACTAGGTAAATACACACACACATCATTCTCCATTACTAGATTTTCATAAATTCCCTTAACATACCCAAACCATTAACTATTCATTTCTGTTCAATCACCAAACTCATTTATCCATAATCTTCTACACTTTCTCATATCACACATATTACTCTCCACTGTACTTACCATATTGAAGGTAGTAAAGCAGACTCAATCAAGATATTTCTATGCAGTATTTAAATCGAGCATAGAATTATCTACTGTCTATATTAAGACTCTAAGAAAGAAATAAATACTCAAATTCTAGTTATATTAGAGGTATTACCTAAATTAATGAAAAGAGCAAACAGAATAAAACCATGGTCCAAAAATGTAGTGAACAACAATTCCAATTAATTAAAAGACACCAAACCACTAATTGTCCGATACAGTGAACGTTAATCTCATAATGTTCCAAGCTAAATATTTCCATGAATAATTAAATTTGAGAATTCCATTTGAATATTTAGATGGTACAAAACATTTAAATAAAAGCATAAGTTTTGTATAAAGAAAGTGATGAAGGTGCTGTGCAGGAGTGAACAAACACTTATGGTAATGTTGCAGATGTGTCCAACTCACTGATATGGCAGTAAACGCTGGATAAGAACAAGTTATTAAAGTGATGGTAATGATGGTGAAGCCAGTGCTTGAAAGGAAATGAGACTGTTCATGTATATTCAGATTGGTCTAACTGAGAAATTAATCAAATCAAATTACAAGTTGATTCATGCATTTGTGGTAAAACTGATTTTAGTATAAAATCTAAGACAACAAAGTTTCCAAAACACACCATCAATTCTGAGTCTTCCCTAATATGATCAAAATCTACAACCCAAGGACAAAATTCTATAAGGATAAAAATGCTGATAACATGTAACACCAATTTTACCAGTTTGAAATGGAAGTCCCACGGATTTTAACTTGACCAATGATATTATATCAAAATTTTCATTGGAACCACTATGCATTAAATCTGTATTAGATTTATTCATATGTATTCTATACGATCATAACAATACTACTCCAGGATGAATAAAACCATACAATAACTAAATATAATATACTACTATTAAACTTTTGGCCACAGGTTATTTGAACAGATCTTTTTCTTCGATGTCATTGAGAGCACTACCACTTGGCACTTTGGAAGCACCATGAATGAATGCACTGTGATGAGAGTTCATATCACTATTATGCTATTACATATCCATCAAACCTCTAGATGTACATACTCTGTATATCTAGAATGTAGTGACTAACTTGGTAGATTGATATATTATTCAAGATGAATATGTTGTATGTTGTATTCTTCAGAGCTAAAACCTTATGTAAAATTGTACACATACTCACTTGTTATACATAAACATTATTAGTAAGTTTAGTCACATTATATATTGTATTTGATTTATACTTCATAATTATAGAACCCTGATCATATCAATCAGAGTCAAGTCAAGCATTTCTTAAAGGAGCAACTATCTCCCAGTATGAATTAACTGGAAATACACTTGTGTCTGATTCTGGATGGTTGGATGAATTATTGCAATTCCTAACAAAGGTAAATAAACGTACGTTGCATTTCTATTTTTCATATGCCAACTTCCTTTTTTCTTGACTTGTTGTCAATTTGCTAACTTATCTATAGTAATTTCAGCAGATTTACTAAGAAAAGAGTATGGAATGGAACAAATATATGTTTACAGTTCTCTTAAAAGTTGAAAATTGCAGTAATGTTTTCTTTTTTATCCGAAATATTTGTCTTTAAGAAAAATATTCTGGTTGGCTAAACATCAGAAGATAGCTAAAAAAGTACCGCTGTATATAATGCTAGTTCACCATATAGTACATAATAAACAATATGTGGTATAAACTCAATTTTCATAACATTCAGATTTCACTAGGTAGAATCTTAATGTTTCTTTGCAAACAGAATATCATACTTCTAAACCACCCTATATAACTGTATAAATAAATAAATAATAACAATAAAAACAAAAAGGTTTTTCTTTTTTGATAAGTAACAAAATTCAATGATGAAAATATTTAACTTACACAACATTGAGATTCACAACACACCTGAATCAAAGTTTTTGCTTACTTAAGATTACCCTTCCTCTCTGAGAAGACTACACAATGCACTTCAAGAAAACACCTCCTTTGCACTGAGCATCTTTACATACATGCATAAACATTTTGTCCTTCGTATAAACTTAAAATATTAATATGCAATATGTATGAAGGCATCAGAACGTTGATTGCAGTGGTGTTTGCTTAAGGAGGCTGTAAATCCAGCAGATGGCTTGATATGTGTTCTTTATAACCAATTTACTTAATCCTTATTACTCAGAGAGAAATACATGAAACTCAATAATTGTAGCTGCTCCATCACTCACTACAGAAAATAATACATAATGTTTCTTCATATCTAGTTCAGTTAAAACAAAGTAATTGATTGAGTATTTGGTCTTTGAAGCAATGGTATGGCATTGCAAATCCTATTGCCATAATTTTAATCAGGATCTAGAACATACTAATAAAAAGTTAAACAAAATGTGTGTGTGTGAACTTTTCCTTCTGAGGGCAGCACACACAGCAATGATGACTTTTCTCTTCTAATCAAAACATTAGAGTAAATACTGCCTTACTCATAACATAATGAGCAAAAAATAATAAATAAATATTAATAAAAAAATCAAAAGATGGGCATCAGTTTGATACAAACATTCATAGTGTTCACTACCTGATTACACAAATCCAAGATAATGATATAATACACTAACAGATATAACACATTAACCATTTCTTAGACACAATATGAAAAATTACACTAAAGCTCTTGTGTGATATGAATGAAGGTGGTAAAAACCAAATTTTGCCTTCAATCACAAAAAATTATTGTAAACCTTAATTTGCTTATTGTTGAAAAAAAGAAAGAAAAAGAAATATATATATATATATATATATATATATATATATATATATATATATATATATATATATATATATATAATTCACTCAGGTACAAATTTTACAACAAGAACAATAAGGTGAATAAATAACTTGTGCAGTAAAACAGGGAACCTTCCTTGGCTGGCACAACTGCTTCAATGGTTTACAGTACACACTGACAATTCTTCACTCAAAATATTGAAAACGGGGAAAAAATGCATTTAAAAATAACAAATATTGTATAAAAACATGTGAAGCAAGTTTAAATCTTGAAAAATTTATAAGTTAGGGAATTTGTAAGTCAAGGAACCACTACACTGAATAACACATGGCCCTATCCAGTTTAAATAATTTTCAAATTTGTGTTTAATAATCAATGACACTTATTATAAGATGCATTTTTCAATAATGAAAGCAACAAATGGTAACTCTGGAACTCAATGTAAATATGAAACTTTTTCATTTGCTATGTCTTTCAATACTTAATCAAAGAAAAAGGATGTTCAGAAAAAAAAAAAGGATGTTTAGAGGTTCCTGGATGTTAAAATCCTGAACCAAGAATTATCAATCTGTAAATATTACAATGCAGCTTTGATATATTAAAATACTGTTGTACACATGATAATAAGAAAAAGCATAACCTACACCTACAATATTCAAACTTGGAAGCACAGTATGTTTAATATTGATATAAAAGAATATCAAAATACATAGTGGGCACATCTATACTGAAAAATAAAACTAATGGTCCCACAGAGTTCATTTATAAATTTTGAAGCACCATATATTGTAAAACTTAATGATCAAGCAACATTATTACTAACATCTAAGTACACATCTATCTGACAATCATGTCACATATTATATCATACTACCAAAAAAAAAAAAAAAACATGATATAATGAAGCATATTACACACATTCTACAGCCTTTCATACTAGACACACAATATGGCAAGTTCATCAAGCTGTCTTACCAGACATTACCTGATGAGTAATTTACACTTTGTGTTTGCTGGTGAGCCATTCATTATATTTTTTAAACTTATTTTTGGGGAAGTGGCCACACAGTGGCTATATAACATTTACAGAAGGGATATGTCACTGTTGTGTTTCTTGTTGAGGTCGTCTACAAACTCCCTCTTGAGAATCTTTACACATCTGAAGAAAAAAAAGTATGGATCATAGTGAGTACTATTCAAGTACATGTGTTATGTACAATATGTAGAGATGTCTAGAATATGCTGAAGGCAAACAAATTCAATAAATGGAAAATGCATGTTATACTGTGGTACATTCATGTGCAATAGGTACAACAAATAAAACATCATCCACCTAAATACCACTCCAACATCACTGAAAAAGGTAGGTAGCTATGATGGGATATCAAGGGAACATATGTAAGAAATACTTACCGCTTGTACTGTGGGGATGTGCGGAACTTGGCAATGTCAAGACTTGGGGCGTGAGGCATGTGTACAATGAAAGCATTGGGAAGTACAACAAATTCAAATCCCATCACATGCAGCTCCATAATGTGAGAAACCTAAGAAATAAAATAAATACATCAAATCCAAGAATTAGTATGTATTATAACTTAATACATAAATACCTTAAATACTTTCAGCTCCCATTCTCAAAATTCACACCATATGGTAGAACATTATCCCTCATTGCTAAAACTAGTGACCAGTCCACTTCTATGCAATTCAACTT
The DNA here is from genome assembly GCF_017591435.1 of Portunus trituberculatus. Classification (NCBI taxonomy): domain Eukaryota; kingdom Metazoa; phylum Arthropoda; class Malacostraca; order Decapoda; family Portunidae; genus Portunus; species Portunus trituberculatus. The sequence continues at coordinate 17,712,888 of NC_059301.1, read as the reverse complement.
CACACAAATATAAGCTACATTATTTTTATTTTTCTTATCAGATATAACATAGACAAACAATTCATACATCATACACTTTGTCAGATCCCCATATATATATATATATATATATATATATATATATATATATATATATATATATATATATATATATATATATATATATATATATATATATATATATATATATATATATATATATATATATATATATATATATATATATATATATATATATATATATATATATATATATATATATATATATATATATATATATATATATATATATATATATATATATATATATATATATATATATATATATATATATATATATATATATATATATATATATATATATATATATATATATATATATATATATATATATATATATATATATATATATATATATATATATATATATATATATATATATATATATATATATATATATATATATATATATATATATATATATATATATATATATATATATATATATATATATATATATATATATATACACACACACACACATATATATATATATATATATATATATATATATATATATATATATATATATATATATATATATATATATATATATATATATATATATATATATATATATATATATATATATATATATATATATATATATATATATATATATATATATATATATATATATATATATATATATATATATATATATATATATATATATATATATATATATATATATATATATATATATACAATACAGTAAACCTCCAGTTGTTTGTAGTTCAGTTATTACCAGTTCACTTTTGCAAGTATTTTTTCACTGGAATATAACTCTTTCTATAAAATAGGAGATCTCACTTTATTGTGATAAAATTGGCTATTATATCTAATTGTGATGTGGGTTGAGAAATTCCCCAGACATTGTATAGAAATCTCCTAAATACAATGAAAAAACACCACCAACAACTCCCTGTCACTATGTTCAAGAAAACTCCAATTGTAATGCCAATAGCAGCAGTGTCTGATGAAAATGCTACCTCAAAATAGTGTGGAATACTACACAGATATATATAGGTAATCATAGAGTATAAGTAAATTATAAGTAAATCTTCTTTATTATCATACTGTGTTTAGTGCTTTATCTAATCATCCTCCTCCCCATGAGTAAGTGATTATAGGGAGTGAAAATTTTCTATGCACCATCCATTACCTTCATTATCAGTGTAAGGAATGGATCACACATGAACAGCATATAGAAAAATAATACAAATAGAAATAAGATTAAACTGATTACCATAATCTGAATCTCTTGAAATTATGTGGTGAAACTTTTCATAAAGAGATAACTAACCTTGTTCCAGCCAAAACCCACAAAGCGTGTGTCATACTCGGGAACGTCCTTTCGCACCACAATGTACGGTTCAAAATCTTGCTCCCAAGGCACCTGAGATAAAAACAAACAAGCAAACCATGTAATGAAGAGACATGAAAAAAAAAAAGATAAAAAAAAAAAATTTATTATAATAAATAGAATAAACTAAAAAATAAATATATAAATAAAAAAATAAAAAATCAAATAAATAAATAGATAAATTCATGCTTCCCCAAAACTAAAGAAATAAATAAGTCTCTTCTCATTTCATTTCTTAATAGCCAAATGAGTGCATGCTACATATGTTTTATATATGAAAGAATTAGAGTTAACCAGCATATAAATTATGCTAGAGTATAATCCAAAGGATACTAGAGGAGAGGTATTTTTCCTCTAGAGCTAAAAGTAAATGCTGTTTGAATAGCAGTTTACAAACCTTGTAAGGAGTAGTTGCTGTTCTCCACTTGGCAAAGTTAGTGGGTGCATGGCCCTTGGTCCACACATGGTACCTGAAGATTAAGAGTTGCTTACAATCTTCATCAAGTTTCCATGAATAAATAAGAATTTGAATGTGCACACTGCACTGCACTGTATACATGTATACATAATTATCAACTTAGGTTTTGTTTTCAGAGATCTGTTGCACAAAGAAAGACATTAGTTAGAAAAAGCAAAAAGTTATAAAAATATATTATTAATGGACTTTTTGACAGTGATTCAGCATTCTTGGTAGAAAAATTCTTCACATTTATAAAATGCAACTTCAACTAATTAAAAAATTTTCAGTATACAATTCCAGTAATGTACTGTCTACATTGTGTCTTAGAATGCTATCCTACAGTAAAACCTAACTAACTTGGTACTCTGGGCATTGGCTGCACCAATGTCACATCACATTTACACTCAACACAAACATGGCAGTTCTCAGTTCTTTCTCTCTCTCTCTCTCTCATACTTTCATCCTTTGCTTTACTTTATCTAAAACCATAATATTTCATATATGATGGCATGGTTTGTGGAATAGTCTTTGATTTTGAGATGGAAGAATGATACATATCTTCTGCTACATTTGGCAATGTATATAAGCCATAGCGCTGCTGTCCTACTGACCCTGACACATGAATCCCTGCTGGTTGTGCACAGATCAGTTCCCTTTGGGGCTGAGGTGGTAACAGCGTGGAAGGGTATAGCCAATGCCAAAAATACCAAGTTAGTCTGGTATGACTATAGTATGAATTATAAAGATCCCAATATTTGGTAATTTCCTTAATTTACCTAAAGGTGAACAGTTCTCCCATGTCCAGTCGGTTGAGTAGTTCTGCCTTGCTGCGAGGGAATGCAAGGCGGTACCGCTGGGTCTCAAAGGCTGGAACTACCCATGCCTGAAGACAAGTTGTAAATACCAAAAGGATGTCATAATTTCACTGAATATTAGCATTTTCTGTAAATACCAGCAGATGTCAAAGAAAAAGAAAGAAAATAAATGAGTGTGTGTGTGTTTCCAGAGTTGACTTACCGTCCTGGAATTGTCAGGATGGAGGGACTGCAAAGTGCGGCGCAGGTAGCTGTACAGCCCAAGCATTGGAAGGAAGTCAATATCCGTGAGGAAGATGTAAGGTGTGTTTACCTGCTGTACCCCAACATTGCGCAGGAAATTCACTGGAAAGAAATTCTGAGGAAGAAAGAACATTCAATCAGACAATCTTAAGAGAACACAGCATTTTGATCTTAACACATAAAGATCATTAGTCAATTAGATAATTTTATAGTTGAGTATTTTGATATAAAAAAAGATCATTACATTTTATTTCATTTGCATTGAACTTAAGACTCACACAACATACTTCATAAAGGGGAGGGCACTGTCACATGACTGATACAATATAGGATGCTTAATCAACTAGCACATATAAAATATAAAGAATAAACATTACACACCTATAATCTAGCACCTGAACTATCATGGTTATAATCTTTCAGTGTGTACTTGTATTTGCCATAGGCACTAGGTCCAGCTTATTCATTCAAATATGTTTCTGTGTACTATCAATATCACTTGTATCTGACAACACAATTCAATGTTTATTTCTTTTTTCCTCATGGATCAAACCATTTCTAAGATACTAACAATAATGAAAGTTATGCCAAATTCATTGAGAGTGTTATCATTGTTTCAATGTCTTGCTTGTAACAATGACCAGATCATAATTCAGGAAGCACAATGCCAAAAATAAACAATCATCAATATGTTCTTTCCCTCTTTCTCTTTAAAAAAGAAAAATACATACATACAGACATTCAAAGACATCATGTACACAGAACATAACTTATAAGCCTGAAAAGCATATTATAAGCAAAAGCCATCAATACTGAAATCCCAAACAAAATAGAAACATACAACTGCTAACTTGTAACACTTACCCCTTCTTTATATACAACATGATATGCTACATTTTTTCTGCTGGCAATTATCTCAGAGCTTTGAGTGTAAGCCAGGAATTGCTGAGCCTCGGCATCAGATATGTATAATGTCAGACTCACTGGTCCTGGAAGATTGGAAAGAGACAAGGGTTGGATTCCTGCGAATGGTGGTACCCATAATGTTCTGAGGTTAAGAATTCAATAAATATATTGAAAAAATAATATTGATATGAAAACAATTAATTAAGTGAAAGAGTGAGTTATTCGGGAGTTATATTTTATTCCAAACTGGAAAATGTTTATCTATTGTGCAATAATAATGTGAATAGAAAGTACTAACTGAACACTTCTTAAGTGGCTTACATACATACTTCAGTGAAAAAGAGACAGGCATACCATCAATCATACATGTGGATAACTAGAAGGGTGATGGTGACACTCACCATCCCAGTGTGTAAGTAGTTGTTCCACCATCTGCAGACGATCCATGGAAAGGGTAGCAACTAGGGTAACATCATAGCCATCAGCAGTTGGGTCATAGTCATGGTCCAGGAAAAACAGATGAGTGCGGTAATGGGTCTGACATGCACGGCGGAATTCATAGCACTCATCTTCCTCATTCAGCTATGGAAGAAAGTAGTTTATAAAATATTTCAAAAGGCAATTTTAAAGTTCATACTCTTATCAATATTGGAGCTTATCTAAATATAATTTGGTATTGAGAAATAATTGAATCGAACATATGGAAACTGTTATAACTTTCTAAATGAGAAAACCATGGCATCAAGGATAAAAGTGAATGATGAGGTATGCACAAAAATTTGATATTCAAATGAGAGCAGCTATGATGCCTACCTGGGCCAGAGGGCTTGTAGCAGCATTGGTTCTGGAGTGATTGCATCCAAACAGCTCACGACGCAGCAAGTTGCCATCATACTCCAGGAAAGTGAGGTGGAGGTTGCGGAAGAACTCAACATGTTTGTTTTTCACCTTGAGTTTCTTTGGAGAATTCCAGTGAATGGCCTGAAACATATACATGGAAGATTAATAAGCCTGTGTGTGTAACTAATGACACTTGTTAATCTTGTTAGGTTTGAACAACAGTAATGATGGCAAGACTGCTAATTAATCTCAGCAAACTGGAATTCCACGAGTTTTCCTTCCTGTACAAAATTACTGTGTTTGATGGCTTATAAGACACCTTAAAAAAAAAAAAAAAAAAAAAAAAAAAAAAAGACACCAGTTTAATAACATTCCTCAATAATAAACATACTTAAATAGCAAGTTATAAAGTACGTATTTCAAACGGAAATTTCTTACTTCCTGTTAAATCAATTTCTATAAAGTGTAACATTTCTATCAATTCCATCAGGTCTTCATTCATTTCTTTCCATTTTATAATCAAACAATCCCAATCATACAACACTTCTGCAGGAGATGGAGTGCCATATTATCATCTTTTGGGACTTATCTTTCCCTTAATCAACTTTTATATTTCTTACAGCTTCCACTACGCTACCTCAAATCGTTATTTTTATGGTCGACATTCTTCTGAATGTGATAACTGCATCTCTTCCTCGTCCCCATGATCCTGCTGCATAAGATAATCCATTTGCATTCTTATTCTACCTATCTTGCCAGTTAATGAGTTAAGGTAATCATGATCCTTAATTCCTTTTATCTAAACACTATAAAACATGCAATCTTTCTACCTTTCTAAGGCAAAACTCCTTTAAAATGTTATCAAGCCAGCTGAGGAGCTGAATTATCTCTTTATTTTTTAAGAAAGGCAATAAGTGGAACTTTTTGTCTTCAGTTTTGTTTTACATTCAATATTTTTGATAAGCACATGGCAAGTAGAGAAAATGAATTCAGAGAAATAATGAGAGAAAAATTCAAGGGAAATAAAAGAATATAAAGCCATTAAATGGAACTCACTAAGAATAGATTTAGGGAGAAAAATTACCATCTACCACAACAGCAACAGATCAGCCAGAAAGAAAACTTCAGATGAAGGTACAGAGGAAGGGACAGAACCTGTAAGAAAGTATTTAGAAAACTTCATTAAACTTTACTGCTGAAAATCACAACAAACCATTTCAATATTCCAATAAAAATTACTAATATTTAAAAAAAAATTGTCAATGAAATTTTTATCACAGTAAAAGTTTAGTTCAGATCAGCAGCAATTCTCTGGCAGCTACTTGGCCCAAAACATTCACATCAGCCAAGCTGCTTCCTGATTTGTGAATCCCAAACCAACATTTTCTTTTCTTTTATGTAGGAAAGGCACTGGCCAAGGGAAAAAAAATTGCAATTGAAAATCTTTGGTCATAAATATGGTTTAAGTGTCTTGAAACCTCCATCTTGGATGAGTTCAAGTCATAGAAAGGTGGAAATACAGAAGTAAGCAGGGAGTCTCAGCTTACCAAAGAAAGGAATAAATGACTGAGAATAGTGGTTAGCTCTTGCATTAAAGATATGGACAGAATAGGGGTGGGGAGAAAGAAGAAAGTATTCAATATTGAGGTCACAGTAGGAGGGAAGGCATACAGTTAGTAAGATCAAAAGAGCAGTTGGCAAGAAAACAACAATAGAATATAGCAAGAGATACATTATTGTGGTAACAAGAAAGAGACTGAAGAAAGTCAGTTAGAGAAAAGTGGTTAATAAGACAAAAACCTTTTGTTCCATCCTGTTTGAAAGAATAGTAAGAGTGGAACTCCCCCTCCCCCATACATGGTAAGTATACTCAAACTTGCTACACTAGAGATTTAGTACTTTTCAGGAAAATTCTATGTTCTGTCATTTCATGATGTCATTTAGTAAAGCTATCTATATGCCATGGAAAATATTAAGAATCATATACATGTGGCTTGGTATATATGTTAGACGTGGAGATCAACTATACGGTAATAAAAATCTAGACCAGAGAAGGAGACAGGCTCTTAACTCCTGTGTTTATGATGAGACACAAAATTAACAAGAACTTTCATATCTCTAGAAGGAAAGAGAACTGAGGCTATACTCACTTTCAGGTCCATCACCTCAAGGTAGCACAGTTCAGAGCGTGTGTTGTCTGAGAGCTGCACATTCCACTGACAGGGCAACGTGTACACCACTTCAGGGTGTTGCTGTGGAAAAGAATTCAAACTATGCACACTGTCACAATGCCCCTTAGCCTTGGAGGGGCTCTCCAGTCTCAGGGAAGACATATGGACTCAACACTACAAAGAAAGCAATCACAAAAATAATTTCATTTATTCTTGTGCTTATATTTATGTAATGTGTCTTTTATCACTTAAGAAATAACTATCTAACCACAATATTTCAAGGCATTTATGGGTTTTTGGACACATATCTGGAATGTATTCCTAATTTTCATCTTCAATTTCAATTTTGCTAAATGATCATTTGTTCTACCATTACCTTTTTAGGAATATAGCCCAATTGTATACCAGGGAGTCAAAAAACTATTAGATCACATTCGCTGGTTCTCAGAATTTTCTTTGGTGTGAAGGGCATACACTACAAGATGTTTTTAAGAAGTTAGTTTATCTGTACCAATACAGATATACTAACTTTTTCACTAATGATATTAATATCAATCATTACCTTGACTACAGCATTGATAATATCCTGGTCTGCCAGCTGAGTGGAGAAAAGGGTGGTCAGGTCCCTCTCAGCAATCAATTTCCACAGCTGGGACCAGTTGCTGCGCCTCATCTCATCCAACCGAATGAGAATAACCCCCGTGTTGAACCTGGTCAGAATACATAACCAAGAGAGTGTAATAATAGTTTGACCATGATAAGTGAAAATTTGTGCAAATACTCATAATTAATGTATATATATCTCTACCATATGTTTATGCTAATTATCTTGTATCCATATGATAAATACAATTCTAGAATTCTTCTACACATTTCTCCTACAATTCATATTGCTACTTTTTTTTATCAAACCCAAGTTATTTTCCTAAATGACAACATATTATGATGCTTTCCTATATAACTATGAGAATGGCACATACCCTCGTCCCAGTGCTGGCCATGGCCGGTGTGACTTCCAAAGTTTGCCTAAATACCAATCACTCTGATTTTCCACCAGACCAAGGTACTGAAAATTAAGAATTGCAAGGTAAAGGACAAAAATCATCCCATAACAGACAAAAAATTATAAAATCAACATTTAGGATGTTTACATATAGTTATACTGTATGGCAGTGTGATGATGCATAACAACAAAAAAAGTTATGTAACAGTATGGAACATAATGAGAAATGAGGTAGTTGTGTTATTGTGTGAAAACTCAAAGAACTCGCTACTAAACAGGAAGCTTTCTCCCATACTTCACGCTTTCCCTTGTTGGTGGGAGAATGACAAGGAGAGGATATATATCTTTTTTTTTTGTGTTGTCTTTTTTTCCCATAATGTCCAAGACAGTTGAAGGAAATCCTTACTTCATGTTAGGGTAGAAGATAATAACTAAAATCTAATAAGCATTGGTGTCAGTGAATAACACTAATTTAAGAGAAACATATATGGAATGCAGGTAAAATTTGTTATAATACAAAATCTCTAAACATGTAAATATTAAACTTAGATTAAGACTACTCCCTGATGCAGACTGACCTGTTTTGGACCAAACTTGGAGAAAATATTCCACAGTTCAGCAATATCTGTAGCAACAGTGATGTCAGTATCCAGTACAATGACTTGGTTGAGTGAGGATGGTAAGGCTTTGTTGAGGGTAAGTTTCATGAGGCCAAACACTCCAGAATAATGCTTGTTAGGTACCCAGGAAATGTCTGGGGCCAAGTTATCAGTCAAATAAAAACTCACTTCCACTGGAATAAAAGCAATACCAGTTAGAACAAACAGAATGATCATGATTCATTAAGCAAAAAAAAAAAAAAAAAATAAATAAATAAATAATATAAAATAAATAGATAAAATAAATAAATAAATAAAAATAAATGAAAATAAATTAAACAAATAAATAAATAAAAAAATAATAAATAAATAAATAAATAAATAAATGAATAAGAATAAAAAGATAATATAATATATATATATATATATATATATATATATATATATATATATATATATATATATATATATATATACACACACACACACACACACACACACACTATAATGAATAAAACTATCACATACCAGTAGGAATAAAAAAACAAGTAACTAACCATGAGGAACATTCCAAGAGGAGAACAATGTGTGGAGAACAACTTGGGCGTTGGCATCAACAATCATGTGGAAGTGAAGAGGATTGCGGCGGAAAAAGAGGAGAGACTTCAAGAGAGTGACCACAGAGCGGGAGGAATTGTAGCCAGCACATACTATAGCAATATGTAGCACTTCACACTTTCCTACACCAAATTCCTGCAAAACATACACAGAAGCATTGTAAAGCAAATTGGTACTGCTTATCCAGAGCTTAAACATTTAGCTTTTAAAAAAATATTTGATGAAGATAACAAAGATGATAATGATGGTGCTGCTGCTGCTGGTCCTACTGATGATGATGATAACTTATACACAGGCAGAAAACTTTTTGGGGCAATGTTAAAATAAACAGTTCATAATACAGTGAGATGTGTATGATCTATACACTTATAATTTAAATGTTTGGTGTCTTTTTTCAAAGTTCAATTCAGAACATGCATAATATGTACCGAGTTATAAGTAAGGGAAATATTGATAAAACATAATAGAATACTGTGTGCATGATACATATAAAGTATTTGTAGACACTTACCTTATCCTTGCATCTATCAGAAGCTTTATTACCAACGCCTTCCGCCCCTTTCTCAGCCCCCTCTTCTCGGTCATCCCCCCAAGCCTGGATCAACTGATTTTGAGATATGCTGAGCTGCCTTCGCAACAGCTGGTTCTGCTGCTCCATCTCCCGCACACGTTCTGCCAGCCGCACCTCGCGAGGAGTTAGTCCCAAGACATTGGTGGGGTCTGAACCTTGGGCAAGCAATGTTAATCAAAACCTAATTCATAGTAATACTATACTACAGATATCTTTCATATAATCCTTAAGAAAAAAAATATATATACAATTCTTAATATATATATTCTCTAAAAAGCATTCCCAGATGATACATACCATCCATCCTTGTGAGAAGTGTTGCTGCAGCAGCACATCCCAACACAATTCCCAGCATCAAGCCACACCACCATCTTCGAGTGTGAGAAAACCGCACACTCACCACGCGTTTACTCCGCCGGCTTATCTTGACGTGTTCTGCCACCCCAGTCTCCATGAAGTGGTAAAGTGTCTTAAACAGTATTCTTATAATTGGAAAATCTGATACATGATTAGTCTAAGATCTCTTATCCCTGACGACCTATAACCAAACTTAATTTCTTAACCTACTACTACTACTACTACTACTACTAGCAATAACATTAACAACAACAACAATAATAATAACAATAATAATAATAATAATAAAAGAAAATGAATAAGAAACTAATAAATGAATTTTAAAACATGAGGGTAAAAAAGCTTAGCTACCATACAAAACAAATCAATGTAGCAAATTGCTGGCATTGATGCTCACCAATAATACAACAATGTTCATGGCAGCTGCTGCTGCTGCCAAAGATGTAATCTATGCATTTTTTTTATGTCATTCTATTGATTTCTGATCTTTTTTGCAACACATGTTACTCAATTTAATGCTCACCAACCCAAAAAACCCAATTTCCCACAGGTCTCCCTAGATTATTGAGGATGAGAGATAGGCATACGTTGAAAACTATCCATGTGACGGAAATTATGTTGAACATCAATCCGTTCACTACATGTCTCACCAGAAAGACATATGTCACATAAGAAAATCAATGACTAGGTGAAACTGTAGATTGTCCATACAAATAAATAAATAAATATAGAAATGAATAAATAAGGCATAATTTGACATCTCCCATCCTAGATGCCTGCTTTTCCACAAGGTCCCAAAGCTTGCTGGAGATAAAGGAGAAGAGAAGATAGGATGTATTGTCTAACACTGCAATTTCATCTGTTAAGATACCATAGCAGGAGAGATTGGGGAGGATATTTCCTGTTTGGCAATTGTTCTGTAGAGATTTCAGCACTGGACTAATAAAGTGGGCCCTCCAGCTTGACTCGTTTCATGGCTTCCCCCTTCACAGCTCTTTCACTCGGCTGACATGATATGCCAATGAAAATGTGATAGCCAAAACTAACCTAATCCTAATTCAAACCTAGCATAACCTAACTCAAACCTAATTTAAACCTAACCTAACCTAGCTAATGTAACCTAGTTGAGGTGACATGCACAGCTGATGTCTTCCTCAGAATCCTTCTGACCAATAGCATGGTTACGTTATGTTAGCTAGTTTAAATTAGGTTAGTTTTGGTTATCATATTTTCATTCTCCACGTCATGTCAGCTGAGTGAAAGCACTGCGAAGAAGGACCCGGGAAATGAGGCGAACTGGAAGGACCACTCTATTAGGACAATGCCAAGATTTCCTTCACAAACAGCATTTTCTCTCCTTAGGCCTTTACAATTTTTCGATTATGGCCAATTTTGATCTTCCGAACTATAAAATCTTGCTTTTCCACGAGAGGACCAGCAATAAAATACACCACAAACCATTTTTGGTGAGATAAACTAAAGCACGCTTCCTAACGTTAAGTTTGTTCTTTAGATAATGAAGAAATATCAGAGATGAATAGAGACTACCTATAATTCACATTCACTGCTTAGCAACAAAATATATAACCAGGAAAATGTAACTGGAGAAATCAAAATAGGCTAGGGTAACGTGCATCATGTCAATGCTTCCAGCCATGGAATGGACTGGGGCTTGTGAGTTGTGACCTACGTTCTTAGCTCCTCAGTACTTCTAAGTAGTATTAATTATGGCTTGTTTAGTACCTGACCTCACCAACAGTTCGCACAACACAGTGAAGCAATAGACGTGCAATAAATAACTGCACATACACAATAAAATACTCACTGAAATTTACGAAGCACTCAAGAAGGTGCATCAATTGTTCGATTCTGTTATTTGTGTCTTCTGTCATCAGTATGCACGTAATAATTTCTTACACATATCCAAACTATATTTTTCCTCATGCAAACCTGTAAGCAAAATATATGCATAAGATACAAATGTACATTACTGCCAATATTGTTACACAACGAGAAATTAGGTATCCAAGAAGGACGAATCAAGATTCGAACCCTGTCAAGTTGTCAAACTGATGTAAACATTTTAGCTGCGGAAAAATGAAATCCGAAGCAATTTTTCTTACATGGCTAGATTTCACACACACACACACACCGTGTAGTGTAGTGGTTAGCACGCTCGACTCACAATCGAGAGGGCCGGGTTCGAGTCCCGGTAAGCGGCGAGAGAAATGGGCAAGCCTCTTAATCTGTAGCCCCTGTTCACCTAGCAGTAAATAGGTACGGGATGTAACTCGAGGGATTGTGGCCTCGCTTTCCCGGTGTGTGTTGTGTGTGATGGGGTCTCAGTCCTACCCGAAGATCGGTCTATGAGCTCTGAGCTCGCTCCGTAATGGGAAAGACTGGCTGGGTGACGAGCAGACGACCGAGGTGAATTACACACACACACACACACACACACACACACACTAATGATAATAACAATACTGCTGCTATTACTGCTCCTCCTCCTTTACACACATACACACACTTATGCTAATAACTAGTGATAAATGCTGCTGCTCCTCCTCCATCTCCTCCTACTGCTACTATTACTACTACTACTTTTACTCTACACACACACACACACGATAATCCTATTATTTACTACTACTACTACCTACTACTACTACCACTACTACTACTACTACTACTACTACTACTACTACTACTACTACTACTACTACTGTACGCCCTCAGACACTTCCATTCCTCATTCCTTTCTACTATCACTACACTTTATGCATTTCAGGCGGTCAACATAAAGAAAAACTGAGAATTGTAGGAAATGTTGAAGAGTTGTCAGGCCCTACATAAGGGATTGGGGATGGTTGGCGGTGGGGGGGATCATGGTGGGCGCCAGGTGGTTTGAACTGGGATATACATAACCATTGCCTTATTTAGCAGAGTAATGGGCTGCTTATATATTTTGGTTGTTGATTCTGGCTTTGCTTCACTCTCTCGGTCTGGAAACACAGATTAGTGCAGACAGACCTTTAAAGAAGGCATGACAGAGCTGCCCCTGTGGGTCAACATTTACGTATGTAATTCATTTTCAAAATCGTGATAAAAAAAAAAAGGCACTCATACTAGAATGCATTAAATTTTTTAGGCACAGCAATATGATAATGTTACCAAGTCAATTGTTTACAAAGCAAAGTCCAATGAACCGTCTGTATTTGAAACTAACGGTGCCACAAACACATCATAATGTCAAGAAAGAAAGCACAGCTACACTATATCATTTAACATTTTCCGTTTATAAAAAACTTTTGCTTTTCATCCAAATAAAGGAAACACAGATTCCTTGTCATATACAGGTTTTTATTTTCTATTTTGGTACCGTTAAATAGACTAATTTGAATATACGAATAGTTAGACTAAATTTCAAGGAATATTATTACTTTGGTCATGTTTTCCATATTTTCTAAGTGATATATCAAGCACCAAAATAATCTTAGACATGCTAATTAAGAAAAGTTAGTTAGGTATATCTTAAGCAGTGCCTTTAATGTAATGTTTTCGATAAACAATATCACAACTAGACCTGACTCTTTTGCAACTTGAAACTTGCTGTATTTTGCTAATAACAAGTCAAATATCAGAACAATGCCAACTCCATTTATAAAAGAAAAATATCGTTACCCTTATACCAAAATTATTCTTTTTGCAAGTTTGGTGAGTGACTCCTCCCATCCTCACTCTCACACTCCATCTCTCCTTTCCACCTCCTCCTCTACCTTTTCCTGCACCTGGAGCCCCCAAATCATCTAGAAACACATGCAAAACCACAGAAAATCTTTCCATAGCAGAAGGCAGGCAGTGGGGCCGACCGAGGTAGAGCTAGGCGTATGTGAGGCGGAGCAGGCCTGGAGCGGAGCAATGATTGATGGAGAGAGTGCGGTATGGAGCAAAGCAGTGATTGGTGAAGTGGGTGCAGATGCAGGTGTGCACATTGGTGTGGGAACAGGTATAGGAGCAGGATGGGAAGGGTCTGTGTATCCAGGATATCGGGTGTGGTGGTGTTGTGTGATATCACTGATATGTTATAGTGTGTGATGGTAGTGGTAGTGTGGTGTGGTAGTGGTGATGGTGTTGCATGGTGTGGTATGGTGTATGATGGAAGTAGTGGTGTGGTGTGCTATGGTATGTTATGATGGTGTGGCATGGTGTGGTGTGGTGTGGTATGGTGTATGATGGTAGTGGTGGTGTGGTGTGGCGGTGGTGGCATGATGTACCGTGGTGTGTGATGTGGTGTGCTGTAGTGTGTTATGGTGTGTGATGGTAGTGGTGGTGTGGTGTGGCAGTGGTGGTGGTAGTGTGGTGTGGTGTGGCAGTAGTGATGATAGTGTGGTATGGTGTGGTGTGATGTGGTGTGATATGGTGTGTGATGAAAATGGTGGTGGTGGTGATGGTGGTGGTGTGGTGTGGTGTGGTATGGTGTATGATGGTAGTGGTAGTGATGTCACTGATGTGGTGTGCTATTAATTGTGTGGTATGTTGTGTGATGGTAGTGCTAGTGTGATGTGGTGTGGCAGTGGTGGTGGTGGTGGTCTGGTGTGGTGTTGTGTGGTATGTTATGGTATGTGATGTTAGTGGTGGAGTGGTGTAGCAGTGGTGATGGTGGTGTGGAGTGCTATGGCAACTACTACCAGCTGAACTGAAGTGTGTGTGTGTGTGTGTGTGTGTGTGTATGCAATAATGATAGTGAGTCTCACTTTTCCTGTAAGAATAAGATATAGATCTTTAAATTCATTATTTGGAGATTTAAGGAAATTTTTCTGTATCTGAAAAAATGTTTTCAGTATTCTAAGGAAATCTCACAAAACAATAGTGAGATCCCTGCTGGGAGACAACCAAACAACCGTGTATACACACACACACACACACACATATATATATATATATATATATATATATATATATATATATATATATATATATATATATATATATATATATATATATATATATATATATATATATATATATATATATATATATATATATATAGAGAGAGAGAGAGAGAGAGAGAGAGAGAGAGAGAGAGAGAGAGAGAGAGAGAGAGAGAGAGAGAGAGAGAGAGAGAGAGAGAGAGATATGGGGAGGGATGAAGAAGGTACAAGTAAGGTGGTAGTGTGGAGGGGAAGTGAAAAATGGCAGACTTATGATACACTAAAGAGGCAGCTTAGCTTTAGCTAATGATATCTACCATGAAAAAAAATTATGACAGATGTCACTTTAGTTAGAATTATAGGTAGAAAAACTGCTTCCCCAACTAGAGAACTGACTGTGCACAAACATTTTTGGCGCTCAGAAGTAATCCCGAGCACATTAAAATGCATCCTAATTAGATTTGATCTTTTACAATATTTTGACATTCCTCTTTATACAACATAGTAAAGGGCCTTTCTTTATCATAGAAGGTTCAGGTTTTTTTTTTCAATGAAACCAAAGTGTATAAGAAAGATAATATTGAAGTAGTTTACAAAGTATTGTACTATACTAGGATAAAATATACTTTAACAAATATACAAAATTATATGCAATCATGCAGCTTTTTTTTTTACCCATCAACCTAAAAATATGGTGATTCTTAATTTTAATTATCATAAATTAGTACTGGCACTTCCACCAGTGAATGCCTTAGTCAATGCCAATCTTTTAATTTTATAAGTAAAGAAAAATGAAGTGATGTATATACTAATATGATAAAGATTGTATGTCAATCAAAAGCCTCCCTAAATGCACCTCCTGTATCCTTAGTGTTGCTTAGGATTTGCATCTTTCCTTGTTGACCAATTTGTTCTATACAGGTATTCTCTGATATATGATTGGGTTAAGTTCCTGAAAATTCAATGGTAAAGTGATTGATCATATCACGGACTTAAGAATGAATACAAAAAAATAGTAATATGTTCCAAGTTCTTTATACATGTGTCTCCAAAAACCCATGAAATATCATATGTAAACACAGTCATTGCCTAAAGTAACAAAAGACATGTTGCATAAATAAAACAAACTCATGGAGTGCTATAAATTCATGTATGAAAACTTTTCCCTTTTGTAAATCACTGAACTGACACAGAAGTGATTCTCTATGTCAAAATAGTATCATGATGGGGATGAATGACAGTTTAGACAAGACATTAGGCCTTATCTTATTTGCAAATAGGAATACTGATGGTGGTTCTTAATTTCATCCCTTTTAGTTACTTTTTGATGATTGATATTCATATCTAGCAGTTAAGAGGCAATAAAAGTACATGTAATTTAATAAAATTTTCATCTTGTGCAGATGCTAACAATCTCATGCACATGTGCTAAGCATGGTAAGGTCCAGTGGATGACTTCCTGATCATAATCATCTTTGTTAGGAGATACAAAACTACAATGTGGTGACCCTCAACATCATGTTTCTGAACACCTTGACCCTTTACTTCTTGAAGCCCAACAATCTGCATAGCAATGACCTGGAAGGCATCATCAAGACCTCAGTGATAAGTTAAGGTGAATGATGCTGAATTAACTGAATGTTGCTCCATACACATTGTGTGTTAAAAATGGAGCAAGAATATAAACCTCCTGATGACTAGGATAAAAGCCAGGTACATCTACCTAAAACTAAAGACCCTTATTAATCCATGATAAAGACCAATCATCAAATTAATATGCAAAGATCCAAGATTCCTAAATACAATGAATAAAATAACCACTTACCATAAACATAATAACACGCATCTCAAAATTGAAATTCAGGTTGATATTTTTCCAAGGATCCATTATTGCTGGAATGCACCCATAAATGTAAAGGCCATGATGTTGAATTGGTGATAATTCCTAAAATAAATCCAGCCAAACTTACTAGGATATGACAAGCAAAACGCTAACAAAAGACACTGAAACATTTGCTTTCAAAATATTGTTTGTCACTGATGTAAGGTTGTTCATTCATTAATATTTGAAATGCACTGTTGATGTAATATTCTCATAATTGAAACATTTCTATTGGCCAGGGCTGTGGGACATACAATTCTTCCATAAGTGTTAAAACTTTTCAAAATAACAGATCTCTGATCTAATTATACAAATAAGATCCTTAATGATTTACAATGTTCTTCACATATGTGAACCTGTCATATCTGTAGACTGAATGGTGGTCACAACAGAGTAGCCTGTTCAAAATGACCTGCCCAACAGAACAATAATATTGTTATTAATGTTAATTAATGTCATCATGCAAATTTCTGACTTGTCTGATACTGGCACTGGGCTTATACAAATTAGGATCATACAACTAAAATATAATACCTATCCAATGTACAGAATGAAAGACCTATTCTTACCAATACCAAAACAAATACCATTTCATTTTCTACCAATACATTTTGATATCTTTTCTCTAGTACCACAGATGATAACAATCTTATTCTAGCCTTTAATTAATTTCCTTTTACAATAATTTTTCTTTAAGAAGTTACATATTTCAAAATATTGCAGATATAGGAGATCTATACAACACTGAAGTGAATCATGAAGATGTAGCAGTGTTGCATATAATAGTGAATGTTGCATGGTTCCACAGGCATTAATTAGTGCTTCTTTCCTCTAGGGAGACTGTGATCTAACAACACAAGCTTTGGTGTAGTGATAAAATTGATATCAATTACTTCAGAACCATACTTCCAAGAACTGATTATTTGATCACCATTGGCACTTTTTTAAGTTAATGTAATCAACTCCCAAGAAGTTATAACATATCACAACCACCGTTCAAATAATTGTTGCAATCTGTATTTCCAATTAGACCACAGCATCAAAACTCTTCATCTGCTACCAAATCCAGGTAGACATCAAATGATTCTCTATTGCAACTACCATCTGGCTTGTATACATACTTATGGAAAGTACCATCCACACAGATTGCTGAAATGGAATGATAATAATTCAGTATGAAATTT
This sequence comes from Portunus trituberculatus, assembly GCF_017591435.1. NCBI lineage: Eukaryota > Metazoa > Arthropoda > Malacostraca > Decapoda > Portunidae > Portunus > Portunus trituberculatus. The sequence goes on along the minus strand of NC_059301.1, from coordinate 17,694,882 downwards.
AGCACATAATCAAGAGTAAACAGATGCAAATATTCCATAAATTCATGCATTTGTAAAACACAAAATCAAGCAGGTTACAAAGATTGAGTACATGGCTAGACATGGCACATTATCAAATCAGTACTACACTGTTACAAAGTTTTTTGATTCATGCCTATTATATATAATGTTTTAAAGGACTAAGGCAGATCTTTTATAAACTATCACTTGTACTGCATACTAATGTGTGTTAGTTACTGACATACAGAAATTAGACAGTCATATTAATTTTTGTCAAGCGCCCAAGAGCAGGATGGATTTTAATTTGTATTAATCTGTTTTTATCTTTTATTTTATTATCATCATTACTTTATTTCATTGTTATTTCATTTATCTATTCATTCATTTTCATTATTATTACTATCTTTTGTGTCATGAGCAGAGATGTGTTTCAGAATCTTCCAGTTTAGGACAGAAAGAACTCATAGCTCAGTAGTTTGAGGAATTGGAGTTTACAGACAGTGAGGCAAAAAAGTATCCATACTGTTGAAAATCAACCTACTTTCAGAGAATTACAATAACTATTGTGTATATTGCTGTCACTTAAAATCATGACTTACCATACACAGAAGAATTGGCCCCAAATGCACATATGCAAGCACACTCAGGTGGAACAGTGAAGTTTGCTAGTGCCCACTGTGACTCCATGTATCCACCCAGGAAACCTATCTTTGAAAACCTGGACAGGAAATAGAATCAATCATACACATGCTTACTTATGATGAATGTAAAGGCTATTATTATCAATATCACAACTACTACTATAACCATTGTCATTGCTAATAAAAAATATCAATGTATCAGACTGGCATTCTCAGTGAAATAGGTAGCCACAAGGCACTCACACATGCACAAACATAATACAAGCTGTTTTTTAGTTCAGCAGTATCACCCATGGCTGGTATGTGACAAGAATAAAATTATAATGCACTCACAACTTGAGGACATTTCTTTGATCAAGCAGTTACTGTTCTCCCTATGAAGAGTATGGGAGGAGAGGCAGGGCCATTTATTGTGTGCGGAAGGTCTCAGCCCACCCATAGATCAAACTTTTATAAGCTGTTAGATCTCTGAGAGCTCCGCACATGATCTTCAAGACTTTGGTGAAGTGCACACACATTCCCAACAAATGATCAAAATCCAGCTTGGGACACACATCTTAATTGGGAAAGGAAATTATTCCACAATGACTATACTGTTTGAGTAAGTTGCATAGCACTCCGGGGTCTATTCACATCAAGACTCAATAACAGAACTAGTTTATCACTAATAGTTTTGTTTAATTTCTGCATTCAAAACTAATCCTCACTTACCCTTATCAGGCACAACAACTATATTTTTGCTTCAGTTATCCTTCTTGCATAATATTTTTTTTAGATATCAACCAAAATCACCTGTAACTATCACAATTTTTACATAATGAGAAATGTAAGAAATACTTACGTAGAACGTCGATTCAAGTGAGTATTTTTCAGTGCAAATATATGGATTGTGCCTTTGTCACTGGAGCAGCACAGGAACTCACTATTACTGCTGAAGTTTATGCTGTAAAATTTAGGAATATCAAGTTTCTAAAAATTCACATCTTATGTTATTAACATTATACATATCCTTAAACGGTTGTAAAGAAATTTCTATCAAATAGTACAATACATTTTAAAACATTACACTTCATACTCCTGTAACCATAATTATGTCTTTTGAACTCATGAGAGAGAGAGAGAGAGAGAGAGAGAGAGAGAGAGAGAGAGAGAGAGAGAGAGAGAGAGAGAGAGAGAGAGAGAGAGAGAGAGAGAGAGAGAGAGAGAGAGAGAGAGAGAGAGAGAGAGAACATTTCACAACTTACCAATACAGAGTTGCTGGGTCAGAACCTCTCCTCAGCTCAGCTAGTAACACTCTCCTAGCAGTCTCCCATACTCGAATCAGAGTGCCTTTGAGTGAGGCTGTTGCAAGCAGTGTACCCTCCCTATTTATACTAAGACAGGCTAATTCACTTTGGTGTGCTTGTATAGTGAATGGAGCTTGAGAAACAGTAGTTTCTGTTGTTAAAAGATCCTGAAAAAATATTTTAATATGATTAGTGAAAGACATTTCCTTACATTCAAATTGAAGCACATACTGTTAGTCTATCTGATTTCATGGAAATAAATGAACTTTTTAATTATCTAGTCCTCTGATGACTTGATTTCTGAGAAAGTATCTCCTGAGGCAGAAGAACCTCCACAGACATTTCCTTCTTACTTTGTTCATGTGCTTGAGCTCTACTACCAGCTCTTTCACACATGCACTCCTTTATGTCATCTTTTCACTATTCTGCTCATGTAAATCATTCAGAAAATTAAAGAACTAATGTCATTTTGAATACGGTTAGATTAAGTACAACACTGAATCAAGATGCAATCATTTGTATTTACTTTATTTCATAAAAACCTAAGATATTTTCCTTAATTCCAAAAATATAGTAGAATATCTGAGGCCCAAGACATCTGGAACATGTATTAATTATAAATCATGAATAGTATCAATCATAAATAATAATAATTATATATCAATAATATACTTTCAAAAGATGATCAAACTTGAAAAAGTTATCAGAATACTAACTACTAACTGTACAGCACCAAGTTTGTGGGCAGGGAAGCATAATATGTGTCTGTCAGCCGATGGAAGTGGGGATACTTCGCAAAGTCCTAACAGATTGTCCCGTGTCTCACATGTAAAGAGTCGTTGTGGAGAATGAGGGAAAGAAAACACGTGGATCTGTCGCCGACATACCACAACCAATCTGAAATCAGGAATACATAATTGGTAAGAAGAATCTATTTTGAAAAGCATATTCCTGTAAATATTTATTATATTTACAATAAACTACAAAGAATGACTATAGTGATAAGATAATACAGTCAATATTTAATGTAATTTCTGTAAAGGTTGCAATAAGAGAAACATGAGGATAAATGGTGTGAATTATGATATGAAAGTAAGTTAACATGTTATTCAAATCTAAGTAACATGAGAGATACAACCCCACTTCTTACTTGTTCATGTTAAGGTTGACACAACAGTTTTGAAAGAGCTTAACTAATAGTAAAAAAGTAAGCTTTTATTTCCTGAAGATAGGCTAACAAACATCTGGTTTCATATTAAGGTAGGGCAAGCTTCTGCACTTTACCTCACATAGTAAATAAACATTTCTTAAAAAGAACACCACCTAGTCCACAGAATATCTACAGTAATCTCTATTGAATCACATTGTGAGTTAAGCTGATGCAAAGGTTCTTAGGAATGTGTTGAATATATGAAAGAAGGCTAAAATTTAAAGAAGCACAATTTCTTACCTGTCTTTCCTAAGTCTTACTGCCAATACTGGAACTGAGAAAGTAAACTCTAGGACCAGCTGGGATTTGCAATCATCATATATGAGAACAGTGTTGTCTGCATACTTTGGAACTGCACCACCTCCAACCATTGCTAGCAAGTTTGAGCGGTGCAACATTTCTCCATGCCCAACACTTCCAGCAATACTTTCCTCTGAAATTAATATCACAACTATCAGTTTCCAGTTGAGAATTCAGTTATGGAAACTGGGTTCAGTGTAATTCATCTGAATGGAATACAATCATGTCATGGAGAAAGAAAATGGAGATAAGGAGTGCATGCTGCCCACAAACAATGAGTTAGATGGGCAGACTCACAGACTACCTTCCTTTAAGTTTTACAAACCAAAATAAAGTTAAACTTTATAATTTGGCAATACAATTTTGGAATCACTGGACAAAATCTAGAGCAGCTGGCTCAACTTTACTCTTGCTTTAAATCAAAAGATAATTTTTAGGAAGATATAATGTTGATTATAAAGCAAGCAAGGACACCAAGCAAGACAGGAATGGCAAACCTTATATTTACAAACACAGCAACTCTTACTTACTTAGGTGTGCTTTTTCTGTGAGTGGTTCCACATTGTATATTCTGACACCTGAGTCCATACAGCAGATGAAGCATCCTGTGAGGAAAGGTAACTGAATATGTCTTCATAATCTATATCAGCAAAAAACATCAATGTATTAATAATTCATTTCTTCAATTTACATATATATCTACACAAGTAATCTCCTCCAGCACAAGAAGCTTACCAATGTATGAAATCAGATAAGCTTGTTAGCTATGCATTTTAGTCTGCAGTTTACACAATAAAATGTACATAAATAAAATTTTCACTGAGTTACAATTTCATTAAAAATTGCATTTACATATGAATAAAATGTGCAGAATTGGATAAAGGTCCAATATAAATCAGACACCTTATTTTTTTACTATTTTCTTCCTAACCTTCACAAAACCTATTGTATATACAACTATACAATAATATAGAGTAACAGAAGATTACCACCAACCCATTATCCCACAAGAAGCTTGGGAAGCTGTGGGAATGCAAGGTTTTCAGGTTTGGTGAGAAAAAAAATTATTATTTCCTGGGGAGTAAATCATCAAAATTGACTAAAACATGGCAGATTATGTAAAGCACATTAGTAAAGGTTAGGTTAGGTTAGAATATGTAAAGCATGGTAGTGATTTATTTTGTCATGGCGTGAAATTTTTTATACATTGTTTGTGTTATTATGATTGCAGAATGTGCTTTAAGGTGTATTTTAAGTGATTCTGGTCACATATTTGTAGTGCTTTTAGTGATTCTGATCATTTGCTCCCCAGAAAATATTGGTTTTCATCTTACCACACTGAAAACCCCACATTCTCACAAGTCCTGCTTGTTGTGAGCAGATATAAAAGCCTGGCTCAGGAGAAATACCAAGTCATGGTAGAATCAAGAGGGTTGGTGACATTTTTACGCCACTTTATACTATCATATAGTATGTATACTGTGGATTTTGTAAAGGTGTAGCAGAAAGTAATCAAATAGTATGGCACTGGAGTTATGCTGGACCATTAGCCAGAATTGGAAATATCAGCACCGTCCTAATATAGACATCCCTTTAGCTGTCCTTACTTCCAGGCTCACCCTTCGCAGCTCTTTCACTCAGCTGACAGGATGTGGAAATGGAAATATGAAAACCAAAACTAACTTAACCCTACCTTTAACATAACGTAACCTAGCCTAACACTAACTTTAACCTAACTTAGCTAACATAACCTAGTTGAGGCGATATGCACTGCTAATATGTCTTCCTTAGAACCCTGAGGTTGTTAGGTTATGCTTGCTTGGCTAGGTTAGTTTTGGCTATCATATTTTCATCTCCACATCCCATCAGCTGAGTGAAAGAGCTGCAAAGAGGGATCTCGGACACAAGGTCAGCTAGAGGAACATCTACATTAAGACAGTGACAAAATATCTCTAAAACCAAAACTTACAATATTGTCACAAGTTGTGTAAATTATATATAATAAAAAAAAACATGTAGTTCAATAGTCGGTTACTCACCTGGTTAGCCACCCTTAGCTCCCAAACCAGAAAAATACAATGAAGAGTAGGAAAAAGGTAGCTAGGAAAATGGGTACGCCTGTCAACTTTAGATGTAGATTACTGGATGATTGTAACAAACTGTGAGTGGACTGGAATGTGTACACATTGAAACTGTTCAGAAATGCAGGATATATTATTGTGCAGCAAACAGCAGCACATGTGTGTATGCATATTAATCCACAAAGTTGTACAGAATGTCGCCTAAATGACTGTGAAGGGCTGATTTGAAGGATGGCAGTGAGTTCAGAGCAACAACATGGTCAGGCAAAAAATTCCATAAACGGACACACCAGAATGAGAAAAATCGAGATCTAAGATCCACTGAACTGTACTGGCGAGTTAATTTAAAACGGTGTCCACGAGTATGTGCATGTGGTGTTGTGATGAATAAATCTTCGAGAGAGATAGAATACTCAGAGTGGAAGATCTTCCAGTACTTTATTATGTCAGCACGAGTAAGGCGTCCACGTACAGAGTAGAGGTCAAGAGCTAACAAACGCTCTTTGTAGGACAGTCCAGTCATTCCGTCTATGTGTCGAGTCCACGACCTCTGAACACTTTCTAGCATCTTTAGGTCTCCAAGATAACATGTGTTCCATAGGCATGAACAGTATTCTAGTAGTGGTCTTACATGTGTAATAAACAGATTTAGCATAAAATTCTGTGATCTACAAATAGTTGCTTTTAGTAAATTTGCTGCCAGACCTGCAGCCTTGTTAACTGTAGTTTTTATGTGCATGTGGAAGCGTAAAGAAGTGTCAACCAGTACACCAAGATCCTTGTGGGCATTAACCTTTTGTATATCTGTACTATTGAGTGAGTAGGTGTTATATGGGCCTATGTCTTGCTCTGGAAAAGTGCCTCTGTTGAATCTCAGTGTGACACACTTATCTATATTTAAAGAAAGCCCCCAGGAGTTTGATATTCTATATATAGAGTTGATATCACGTTGGCAGTTAGATATGTCAACAACTGTGTGGGTGTGCGGCAAGTTACGAATGGGCAGATAAATCTTTAGATCGTCAGCAAATATTTTGCAATCACTCTTTATGTAAGACGGTAAGTGGTTTACATAGATAATAAAAAGTAAAGGACCGAGAACTGAACCCTGGGGTACTCCACTGGGGATTAACCTGTGACTGCTTGGGACGCCTGTAACAGAAACAGACATTGTTCGCTGAGTGAGGAAGTCTTTGATCCACTGTAGGAGGACACCAGAGATGCCAAGACAGGAAAGTTTTTGTAGGAGAATAGTGTGGTTGACAACATCAAATGCTTTAGAAAAATCAAACAGAATTAAGTCTACTGTATATCCACTGTCTAGCCATGATGTGATAGAGTTGTAAGTAAGCAGTAGTTGGTCCTCAGTTGATCTCCCACTCCTGAAGCCAAACTGGTCTGTAGATAAAATGCCATTACTATTAAGATATTCTGTAAGACCGTCAACCACTATGCGTTCAAGAGTCTTGCAACACACTGATGTTAGGCTTATTGGTCTATAGTTTAACGGCTGATGGCGGGAGCCTTTTTTGAAAATAGGGGTAATTTGAGATACTTTCCACTTCCTAGGAAGTATGCCTGTTGACATTGACTTCTTAAAAATAAGAAAGAGTGGAAAAGTTAGATTTGGGCAAGACTTTAACAGTTGAGGGTGAATACCATCCGGGCCCATACTGGAGTTAGGGTCTAGTAGAGAGAGTTTCTGACGAATGTCTTCCTGTTGTATGTCAATATGTGCTATTTGGGAGTCGCTATGTTGGTGAGGAGCAGGATACAAGTTTTTGTTCTCAAAAACAGAGGCAAAACTGTCAGCAAATAACTCAGCCATCTGATAACAGTCAGTAGTTAATGATCCATCTGTTAACTTTAAAGGACCTACTGTCGGGGCACAAACTTTTTTCTTGCGCACATACTGGTGCAGAGCTTTAGGGTTATGACACAAGTTTTTTACAAGAGCCTCTTCATGTTCTTTTTGGGAAATAATGTGGAAGTTTCTGAATTGAGAATTAACATGATTGAAATTATTTAAAGCAATTTGAGCTTGAGGGGAGCGACGACCATGTGTAGCCCTTTGTAATTTGTATGATGACCATAATCTGTTTTGCTCTCTTTTTAACTGGTGGGGAGGCTTGAAGGTTTTAAAAGTGGGTTTGGAAGACTTTAGTGGTACAAAGAAATCTATACGAGGTGTGACAATGTCAAGAAACTTTTCATACATTAGATCAGATGAAAGATAAGCATGTTCAAACTGCCTGAAGACATTAAATAATTCCATAGGTAAGTGTTATTGTTCTGAGTTTGTCTCCGTCTAGGGTGTGAGCTGTTCACTGGCCAGGCTGTGCTACTGGACCACCAATGATTGAAAAGTGGTTAGTGGTGACTGGACGATGCATACAGAGTCCTGGAATTACATCCTATACTGAAGAAATGAAGCTCACTGTGAAGTCCTTGAATACCTCTGACACAGATAAGTTGGCAAGTCTTGAGTTCAGGAATGGTCTCAGATATCTACTTATTATTCCCCCAAGCCAGTCTTACCATGATCTTGGTTGAATCTTATGCTGTGGACCTTCTCTCGAGCTGCCATGATATTCTTAAGCTGCATGAGGCATAGGCCCAAGATAGGGCAGGGATCTGAGTCGCAGTTTTGTTTCTGTTGAAGGTAGAAGTTTACTGTGTTCGATTCCGTTCACCTCGGCTTCTTGTGGTACATATTTTTCACTCTGCAATTATCTACGTAATATGTGAACACAAGTTTTAAAGGAAAATGGTGTAGTACTTATTCTTGATAAAAATTAAATAGATTTATAGCGTAGGATTAATTCTATGGCAGCGATCATAATCCAGCATGATAAAAGTCCAGACAAGTTGAGAGGACACCCAAACAAAGGCGTTCATACAAAAACAAACATTGTAGCTTGTGAACCTGTGACAGGAAACTAATGAAAACACCTACAAAATTATAATTACGATTTTGATACATTTTTTCAATTTTATTTGCTCAACAATTGTCAGTACATGATGACGCGATGAAGTCAGCCCCAACAACATCCTCGGTAAGTGGTTGCAGAAATCTGTGCACCTCTGAAAGTACCTAAATAAGTAAATAGAGTAAATTAATAAAAAAAAAGTCTTCATTCTACCAATACGTGGGGCTAGGCAATCGTGAACAGATGATCTCTGGCATGAGTTAATGGAGAAGAAGGCATGTATTTGTAGTATTGGTGAGTGGCAGTGAAAATCTACCAGTACTTGATAAGATCGACTTAAATAGACCTTCCCCGCACGGAGTAGCTACATACAAGTTGAAGAATTTCAAGTGGTTGGAATAGCTTAATATGGATAGACCACTGATTTCTTTTGATTTTAGTTAGGGTTTGTTTGCTTTGTTGCCTTTCAGATAACACAATTGCCTTCTGTGTTGTGGTTGCTGGTTTGAGTAAGTCTTCAGGGATTCCCCAGGCCTGATGGCAATATATCTCTCGATACATCTTTACAGAGAGAGAGAGAGAGAGAGAGAGAGAGAGATATTGGATTACCTTTAACTTTATGAAGAAAAAGGGGTTGCCCAAAGGAGTTCGTAAGTGTTTAGTGACTGCTCTTACGAGAAATACAATATTTTCAGGTGCTACTTTGACTTTGTGACTTTGCCGTCGGAACTAATGCAAATGCGACTGTGAGATTTTTGTTGGTCTTCCCCAAGTGCAAGTTTCAACTTTGCGACTGCGACTTTTTTTTCCAGGTGCGACTCCAATAAATTACAAAGTAAACTTGAGCACGGTAAAAGAAATATGCATCTATAATATAAATAATATATATATATATATATATATATATATATATATATATATATATATATATATATATATATATATATATATATATATATATATATATATATATATATATATATATATATATATATATATATATATATATATATATATATATATATATATATATATATATATATATATATATATATATATATATATATATATATATATATATATATATATATATATATATATATATATATATATATATATATATATATATATATATATATATATATATATATATATATATATATATATATATATATATATATATATATATATATATATATATATATATATATATATATATATATATATATATATATATATATATATATATATATATATATATATATATATATATATATATATATATATATATATATATATATATATATATATATATATATATATATATATATATATATATATATATATATATATATATATATATATATATATATATATATATATATATATATATATTATTAAAACCGTAACTAAACCCTCCTGGCCCATCTCCAGCCACGGCAATTTCTTAAAAAAAAAAAAAGTCTGTTCCTGTTCAAAGTCGTGGCAAAAGTCGCGGAAAATTACCGGTACGACTTTGCTTAGTCCGCCTTTTTCAAAACGTTTGCGACTTTCGACTCTTCGACTTCGAAATTCATGGTGCGGCAGTCTCGAAGTCGTAACTTGGGACCGCAACAGCTCTGAACATGAAGTATGGTCAGAGGGTGGAGGAGAGGAAGGAACACGACTGAATAATCAAAGATATAGTTTTAATAAAGGTTTCAGCGAAGAGTTTAGCTTTAGAAATAAATGAGTCACGAGTAGATGGGTTGAAGGAATTAAGTTTTTTGATGTAGTGAATAACAACATTTGCTCTGTCCCATTCGGAAATCATGTTAAGCGACATGTTGCTTCTTTATATGAATTGTGTGATTCCTGTCGCGTTGGAAGTGTGACCCGTGACGTCTGCACCAAAGTTCTCAGTGTTTGGTGAACCTTGAGCTGCACCAAGTCTGCAGTCGATGCCACTGGATTAACCACTGTCGCCATAATTGTTCTCAGTAACAGTGGCGCAGTGCAGTGCTGTTACGATCAACATCATGTGCAGTAGTGTTTTTATTCAAATGATTTGCCAGCTTCCTACATCACCAGTCATTAACAAACATAACATACATTCCATTCAAGATTATGATAACCAGTCGACACTGACTGAATGATCAGCAGGAACGAGTGATTTTCCAGCAGTGACCGGAGGCCCGCCGCGCAGTCATTTGTTTTTACAAGGAAATTCTTTGCTGGAGCGGGAGCACACTTTTCTTTGTTCAATGAACGGCAGGGGGCGGCGGAGATAATAGACGAGAATACCTTCCGGTGGCGGGAATTTCTATCCCTGACTTATTTTGTTCATCCCTCGAGACCTTCCTCTTGAAAGGTTGCGAGGTAACTTGAGGTTTGTCGTCGGTGGACACGAGTACGAGAACTGCATGGCTTCATCCGAGGGTTACGCCTTGAAGGTTGGATCGCCAGGAGGGTTCATCAAAGGGCGGGGACATTGTGGAGGATGGGGGAGTCCTGCGGGATGCTTGATTCTCCACCTATGTGTGGTGAGCGCCTGACCCAATCTTCCCCCTTATTACTGGCCTCAATGGACACCGTGATTAATTTTTGGTTGTAGACCACAGTTCCTCTTTTCTTCTCCATGCTAGCGTTGCAGGTGTCTAGCTACCGGTGTGACTTTCTTGTCTCGCGGGTGGTCTGCGTGTCTCACATGTAATACCCCTCCATAGCCAGTCTGTATTGACCAAACGTTCCTTCACAGCCATCTGTCTGTGCTGTCCAAGGACTCCGTCCATTGTTCCATAACGCGATTTCTTCCAAATGATGTTATATGTTGTTCTAAGTGGTAGTTTTGAGGCGAAGGGAGTCTGCATATAGTTAAACACCGGTGATCGAGTTTCCCGCAGCCTCAAGAATAATAGAAAGGAACGTTTTGCGATGTTGGTACGAATAAACTGTTGGAAAGACGTTGTGTCGAAAGTGGTGACAATTTCATACAAGAATAGAAAGAGAGCTGATATTCTATTAACAAAACGGTCCCTCAATCGCTTGTGGGTCATTATTAGCTAGTTGCGATTGGGAGAAGGCTACGCCTTCCACGTGATGAGTGTTAACAACAGTCTTGCCGGTCCCGCCTTGCACTTCATACACAGGCACTCGCTTTCTCAGGGTTGCCAGACACCACATGAAAAAAGGACAGACCTGCTTTAAAAAAAGGACATTTGCCTCCAAAAAAGGACAGCACAACAAAAAGTGTGTGTATTATATATATATATATATATATATATATATATATATATATATATATATATATATATATATATATATATATATATATATATATATATATATATATATATATATATGTGTGTGTGTGTGTGTGTGTGTGTGTGTGTGTGTTTAAGGTATGTGTTTAAAAGTGTATAACAGCAGAGAGAGAGAGAGAGAGAGAGAGAGAGAGAGAGAGAGAGAGAGAGAGAGAGAGAGAGAGAGAACTTGCAGGGTTATATGAAATTTAACAACATTTAGGCTAGACTGGGAGGCTGGGAGTGGGAGCGCTTTTTTAAGGGAGTTGCCGGTTGCTTATTATAGTTACCAGTCTGCGATCCCACAGAAAAATCATAAGTTTATAATATGCTCGATTTATTTTCATATAACACAAGAACAAATATGATAAAACAATAAAAGATAGGAAGTTGCAGAAACAAATTTATTGACTGCGTGTTTGAAGGTTTGACCGGATCCGTGGTTCACAATGAATAAACAAATAAATAAATAAATTTTGCTGAAAAAAGGACAGAAAGGGACAGATTTTGACTGTCCTTTTTACAAGAAAACTTAAGGACAAACAGGCTAAAAAAAGGACAGACTGTCCTTAAAAGGACAAACATGGCAACCCTGCGCTTTCTAATAAGGAGTAATGGCACCGCCATTCATGCATATATCATTAACTTATATATATATATATATATATATATATATATATATATATATATATATATATATATATATATATATATATATATATAAATATATATTCTACAAACACAAACAACAGCTCTCAGACTTAAAATTATAATACGCTACAGCCGCCGATGGGTTATGGTATTGTGATACAGCAGCCACAAGGTTAAGAAAAAAAAAAAAATCGTCGATATAATAGCAGATTAGTAGAATGGTGTTCTTGAGGAGCCTTCTTTTACTTACTACTTATTAGTTAGTGTCTTTATGCACTTATTGCATTTTATTACTTGTCATACAAAATTAAAGATACTCAGTTGTCGAATCGTCTAATGGAAATACTACCATTATCTTACCGTCGATGTTTACCTATCAAGAATAATGGACGTGGCACTACTTTACAGGGCGTAGTTAGCAAGGATCACGTCCGCCTGAGAGTGAGATCTTCAGGCTACACTGCCAGAGGCCACAACACATTGTGCTTATTTTTGTTAACGCGAGGTGTATGACGTCATCAGCGAGAAGGTGTTGGCTGAGTGTGACAAATGGAGAGGACAGTGTGGATCCTGTGGTTCTCACCATGTAGCATAACCACTTGTGCAGATGCTGATAACGAAACGCGAGATCAGCCAGCTCGTCGTGAACACCAGTAAGTACTCCACTACAGTGTTTTCAATTGAATATTGTTCCGTCATACATATATAACATATCTCAACATTACAAACATTACACCAAGAGTACGTTGCTTATATTTGGTGTTAGAGTTCGATAGATACAAGTTCCATTGTAGTACTTCACGTAACTTTCACTCATTGCTTAGGGGGAAGAGCTTGCATTACCATGTGTTTTCCTAGGAATTGTTTAAAGACCACAGACATTATCAATATTGTTCGCACCAGTATCTTCTGTTAATTAACACTAATGCCATGAAGTAACGTACAAGAAATTCCGCTTGAGAAGAACGATTTAAAGGAGTCGAGATAAGGCACTGAACCATTTTTGAATGCTGCTTGTTGGTTTTCCTGATAATCAGTTAATCATACACTCTAATGCTATATCTAAGAAATTCCAACTCCCTCTCATGACGAGCAGTATTAAGAACTCGTTGTGCAGTGCTGGTGTGATCGACTTAGACAAAGTAACTGTTCCAAACAACAGCTGAATTTTCCTGATGCAACAAACACTTCGGACTCGTTAGACTGCGTGTCGTGTGTTCGAAACTGAAGTTGAATTACTGATCTGCACTCTCACTGATAAATATTATACTTAACTGCATTTTTACCATGAGAGAGAGAGAGAGAGAGAGAGAGAGAGAGAGAGTAAAGTACTATCAACATATCTTCCATGGAGGCCCGGAGCGGCTGTCATCTTGCCGGTGACAAGTTGGAAGCATAATCTAATGATCCTCTGCTGGTGGCGAGCAGAGCACACTCGACCGCCTCACTTCTGCCCGACACCCCTGCCCCGCCAAGCCAGCCACTCTCAACCCCTTTGTAACCCATTGGGGACTCTTCAGACACCGGAGCATCACGAACCTAAAGTGGACGCTGGATGTCTGAAGGAGCCGAAAGAAGCTGCAGAGGAAACTGTCCGAAGCTCAGTGGAAATCCTCAACAGGTGGTTTATCAGGACTAAGACAATATATGGCGCAGAAACGAGAGAAAACGGACTTTATGTGTCAGGTTTTACGGGTGACTGAAGCCTACGTGGTCTCGAGTTGAAAAAAATGATCCTTATCTTGGGTGTCGCTAGGGAACATTGTGGTTCTTCGTGCGGGTTGTGCCGTCTATTCTCATCTGTAGCGAAGAATGAGTTTATTGTAAGGCACGCACCCCTGGGGTCTCTATCAATTGATATTGACGACAACCACACAACACTGATAGAGTATCGTGAGGGGAGGGGCTAGCCAGGGGAGTGGGTGGACGGGATTACTGGAGGGGAGAGGTGGGGGGGGGCGTGAGCAGGGACATTGATGTAATGTGGGCTGACAAAGGGAGACGGAGAGCACACCTGCTGGTCACCATATTTTCATTGCCCTCACAGATACAGGGAAATTCCACAGCTTGAGTGAATTAGTGCACAAACCTAGCAGTAAATAGGTACGGGATGTAACTCGAGGGGTTGTGGCCTCGCTTTCCCGGTGTGTGGAGTGTGTTGTGGTCTCAGTCCTACCCGAAGATCGGTGTATGAGCTCTGAGCTCGCTCCGTAATGGGGAAGACTGGCTGGGTGACCAGCAGACGACCGAGGTGAAATTACACACACACACACACACACACACACACACACACACACACACACACACACCGTGTAGTGTAGTGGTTAGCACGCTTGACTCACAATCGAGAGGGTCCGGGTTCGAGTCCCGGAAAGCAGCGAGGCAAATGGGCAAGCCTCTTAATGTGTAGCCCCTGTTCACTTAGAAGTAAATAGGTACGGGATGTAACTCGAGGGGTTGTGCCCTCGCTTTCCCGATGTGTGGAGTGTGTGTTTTGGTCTCATTCCTATCCGAAGATCGGTCTATGAGCTCTGAGCTCGCTCCGTAATGGGGAAGACTGGCTGGCTGACCAACAGGTGACCGTGGTAGTGAATTACACACACACACATTTGAACATTTTGAGTACTATTGGTCAATCTGTGTACATAAGTGTGCTAAAATACATGTTTTAACAATATTTCAACATGCTGGTACAGTGCGGGGCAGGATGAACATCTACGAAGCAGCCTGTAATTCCACCAGAGATCGC
>NC_059301.1:17659753-17674753 GCF_017591435.1 Portunus trituberculatus | reverse complement strand
AGAGAGAGAGAGAGAGAGAGAGAGAGAGAGAGAGAGAGAGAGAGAGAGAAAACACCAAGTAACACACACACACACACACACACACACACACACACACACACACACACACACACACACACACACACACTATAACATTCAAACACTTTTCATACACAATCAATCAGGAACGTTATGATACACTTTAATTGTCTCAAAATAAAGAAGAAAAAGAAGAAAAGAAAAGAAAATCTACCACTGTCTTGTCTTCCTTTCCTTAGTGATACAGTAAAGGCAGACTACTAATCATTTCACTTTGTCCCATTACTTCCATTGATGAGGTTATGTACTATTAGGTAAGGTTAGGTAAGGTTAGGTTAACCCCTTCAATACTGAGACAATTTTACTTTGATTTTTGGGTAGGATTAGACGATTTTATTTACACTAGGAAGGGTCTATGGAGGTCGGAGGATTAATGGTCAGAATTTTCACTATTTTTAATCTCCACATGAGTTTCTTAAGGAGTATAAAATCATCAAATAGTAAGAAAAGAAAGTATGAAAACGTGTCATGGTCCTGAAAGGGTGAAGGTTAAGATTATTGGTAAGGTTAAAGCTAGGTTAGATTAGGTTAGGTTAGGATGAGAAGAGGTGGGCGAGGAGGTGTTGTGCTGTTCATCAGTGTCCTCAGGGAAAGGAATGGGTTGGTGGTGGAGGGTTGGTGAGGTTTGGTAGGGAGGGTAGCGGGAAAGTTAGTAGGTTATCATCATTCTTTTGTCTTTTCTTCTGCAATATAGTGTAAATAAAAAGTGTGTTATCAAGGTCTGTCTGTGATGTAGCTGGAAGATTTGGCTTTCTCTCTCTCTCTCTCTCTCTCTCTCTCTTGCGTTCGTAATTCCAGGTCAGATCGCCTCGTGAGGACTCGCAAGGTGTGTTGTGGCCTGTGTTTTCTTAATGTAACTCTATGTAACTCACTCCCAGCATCCCCTTTACCCCAGCCAACACTCCGCTACCTCCATCTTCCCTGACTCCTCCCACCCCTCGCCTGCTCTCTCTCTCTCTCTCTCTCTCTCTCTCTCTCTCTCTCTCTCTCTCTCTCTCTCTCTCAGCAGGCAGGCAGGGAAGCCATCTGGTGGACGGAGCGCGCAGTCCTCCACCTCGTCTCCTCCCCGGGTTCCTTGATATTAATCCCGGGAAATGTGTCGCTTTTGAAGATGCCTTTAATATGTTCGTCTGCAGTAATTTCCGCAAAAGAAATACCTTTTCATCCCCGAGACTGATGCTCATCTCGGCCGGCAGTCGAGGAAACCCGCCACCTGAGATGAAGATGATGAGTGGGTGGGTGAGTGGGTGGGAGGAGGGAAGGCTGGTGGTGGTGGTGGTGGTGGTGATGGTGGAGGTGGTGGGGTAGGGATAGAACCTAGCAGGAAAATATGATGAGAGAGAGAGAGAGAGAGAGAGAGAGAGAGAGAGAGAGAGAGAGAGAGAGAGAGAGTTGGTGGTGGTGGTGGTAGCAAGGATGGCTGTGGTAAATAATGTTTTTTATTAGATAATTCTCGTCTGTGTGTGTGTGTGTGTGTGTGTGTGTGTGTGTGTGTGTCGCGGCGCTATGGAAGAGGATATGATTGTTCCAACATTGCTTATACATACACACATACATATATACATACATACACACATACACACACTACCTTGCACACTTTCTTCGTTGCCATTAATTTTCCGGTGCGTCTTGTCGCATCTGTCAGAATGTAGACGCAGAACGCATCTCTCCAGTTTCCTCGCCTCCCTCAAGAGGACACGAGGACGTATCGCATGTCGTCAAGTTTTACTATTGCGCCGCTCTGTAAAAGCAGCTGATAGCTTGGAAAATTAAAAACCAACATTTTGAGCTCAAAGGAAGGAGTTGCGGCGGTCGTCGTATAGTGGTCGGCCCTTTCTTGCCTTTGATAACCGTCCCTCAACTAACGAGTCCCGGGGAGCGCCGCGCCGCCGCCAAAAAGATGAACATCACTACAAGTGGGATCCACCCAACTTCAAAAATCACCGGCCAAATTAAAAGCCAACAATTTTCTCCCTTTTTCTTCAGCCGCCTTCTTTTCCTTCCCCTCCTCCTCCTCCTCCTCCCTCGCCTCTCCAGATGACAGCCAAAGGAACCGCAGCTCCGAAGTATTTTTATGGATTCACTTCCCGCTGCGAAAGATGAGAGGCGTTTCTCCATCGGGCTGTCCTTTCTGTCCATTTCCCAGTGGCTTAGCTCCCGTACTCATCCTGCCGTGACAAGACACCTTCCGCACCTCCTTCAGTACCAGCAGTAGTGTCCATCTTCCCACCTTGCCTTCCGTCTTATTAATGTTTCGTACTTAATTATTATCATTGCTTTTTATCAGATCATTCGTCCTTCCTTCATAAACGTCCAATGTCTTCATGTCTACATTTCTACTTACAGTTGACGACTACGTGAGCTTCGAACTTGTAAACACAGAGAAAACTTAATATTCCAATTATTAGAATAGCATTTGTTTTGTAAGAGAGGAGAACTGGCCAAGGGCAACGTAAACAAAAAGAAAAAAAAGAAGAGGCCCACTTATATAATTGCCACTCCCCTTCCAGATAAAAAAAAAAAATCCTAGAGAACTAGCCAAAATAAAGGGATAAATGTCTTGAAACCTCCCTCTTAATTGAAGTCAAATCATGGGAAGTTGGAAATGCAGAAGCAGGTAGGAAGTTCCAGAGATTACCAGAGAAAGGTATGAATGATTGAGAGAACTGGTTAACTCTTATATTAGAGAGCTGGACAGAGTAAAGTCTATTTTATCACCTTACATAAGTCAGTGATATAGGGAACAGATTAAGTGTAATATGAAGGGTGTTAGGACCCATACGTGAGGGAGGCTTAGGGGGGAGGTTTGTTGATGGGGTGATATGCGAGGGGAGCGAATCTTGAGTTGACTGAAGGATCTTGTCGTGTCCTTAGGAGGAGGCGTGAGGTGGCGGCGAGAGTGTGGATCACGTGCAGGCGCCATACGAGTGGGTGTTTGTCACGGTGCTCTCATCTCTCTCTCTCTCTCTCTCTCTCTCTCTCTCTCTCTCTCTCTCTCTCTCTCTCTCTCTCTCTCTCTCTCTCTCTCTCTCTCTCTCGTCTCTCTCTCTCGTCTCGTCTCTCTCTCTCTCTCCTCTCTCTCCTTTCCTATTATTACTTTTATCATCTCTCGTTTTCTTTTACACTTTGTTTTGTCCTCATCCTCTTCTTCCTTTGCCTGCTCATCCATTTATCCTTACCTCCTCTTCTTCCTTCTCCTCCTCCATCTCCTTGTCCCCGTCGTCGCCTTCTTCACCCTCGTCCTCCTACCCTACCTCGTCGATCCTCCTTCCAATCCTCCTCCGCTATACTAACGCTCACCAAGCTTATTCAAACAAACTACTCCAATTTTTCACCAGGTAACATTTCCTTCCCGTGTAAACCAGTATCATTTATCCTCTGTCTCTTCTGCTGTACCTCCTCCTTCCCGCTTTGCTTGGGGAGAAAGGGAGAGAGGGAGAGAGGGAAGGGTTCGGAGAGGGAGGGAAGGGAGACGAAGGTCTGACTAGTTCCCGTCTGGCATAATTTGGTCAATCCTCGTCCTGTCACCATCTGGCTTGAGACGCCCTTTAAGGAGATCCAATTTGGGCTTCCCCTTAGGAGTCGAGGTACGAATTACCGGAACATGAAGCTTCAAACCAGACCACTACGAAACTATGACAGACAGAGAGAGAGAGAGAGAGAGAGAGAGAGAGAGAGAGAATCACGTATTTTCAAGTATGGAAAGGAATTAATAGTACAAGTTTATGTATTTAAACTAAGTAGTGTTGCGATTACGATGACCAGGAAGACAATGAGAGAGAGAGAGAGAGAGAGAGAGAGAGAGAGAGAGAGAGAGAGAGAGAGAGAGAGAGAGAATGATACAGAACACAAAGCAGTCTCGGTATCAGCAACAGGAGAATTTAGACGTATTCAAAGGGTTTCTAAGGTGAGCAAGACAAAAACTGTGGAAAAATGGATTAATTAAAGATCGCTGATGTGATGTAAATAGTGGAGGCCTTCCATCTCTCAGTCTGATTCTGTTCTTCCTTCCTATAACTTCCTACGATTTCTTGCTACAATTTAAGTAGATAATATTCAAACTACGAACCATATTTACTCTTATTTGTCTACTTTTTTTTTCTATTTGTGTGTGTGTGTGTGTGTGTGTGTGTGTGTGTGTGTGTGTGTGTGTGTGTGTGTGTGTGTACGAACGCGGTAATCGATTAATTTTATTTTTTTTCATTTTCTTTTTTAATTGGTGCTACACTTATTTTTTCTCCACACGTGTGATTTGTGCTGATTGCTAGTTTATCTCGAATTCAACTGGCTTACTATATTATTTACTTTTATTTATTTACTTTCTTTTTGAGAGTGAGAACGCATAAGTAGACCTTTTCTCTCTTTTTTTATATTCTTCATTCTCTTTAGCGCTTCATTTATTTCTTTTGCACGAGTGTTATTTATACTACTTACTATACTTCATATTTCACTTCTCACCACGCTCCGCGGTCTTTTACAATCTACTTTTATTTTGTCCAGTTAAATGTAAATTTCTAAGTTTGAAGAGTTGCATGTTGATGTGAGCATAGTTGATGACCATTATGATACCATCAGTAAAAGCAAAATAAGATATGTATTTTTTGTAGACAAAGTATCACTCCACCACGTATCTTTCTCCTGGTGGCATGGTGTGGAAGTGATTTGATTGCATTACCTTGGATGCAAGTCGATGGAGCAGCGCAGAGAGGAATCAGCTGGAGAGAGCCATGTTGAGCCTCGAGGAGGGTCTTACTGGAGGCAGCGAGGCCACGTTGAGAAGGCCATCGGCCTGATAACCCCGGACGTGGGAAGGGGTTGTGGGGGGAGCGCACTTTACACGAAGCTGAGCCCTGGACTGGCCGAGGGTGACGTCCAAACAGGCATTAACAGCAGCACCAAATCCAGGTGATGGCAGAGAATTAATTTAGGTCACGACGTTCAAACACAATTGACCGGCGTTAATATGCTGGTTCACGGAGATTGGTGGCGGTTCGTGCGGGGCGGAGTGAGGCAGGGCGGGGCGCGGAGGGCAGGGAGGGACGGCTGTCAACAAACAGGGAGTAGTAGCAGACGGCCCTGTCAGATCCCAGCGGCCGCGCGTGGTGTAATTGCACTGAGCCTAATGTCTATATGATCGCCTCCAGCTCCTCCTGTAATTCATCGGAACGGGTGGGAGGATCTGCCGAGGATCCTGCCACTCCATTTGTGGAGGAGGACGGCTCTGACGCCCTCGTGGGGGAAGAGGAGTGGTGGGGGTCGGGGGAGGGAAGGTCGGAAAGACTAGATTGTGTGATGGCAGGGTGAGCATGTTTGAATTACGGCGGTGAGATCCGCAGAACGCGGCGAAAAGATTCAAAGCATTTAGTCCGTGGTGAGAGCATTCACTGCAATGTTTGGTGGCAAATGTTTTATAGACATGAAAGTCGGTCGGTTAAAAGTAAAAATAAAATGTGCGCGTGCTTGGTAAATCACACAGTAACACAAGGACGAAAGGAGCGCCGTTTCTATCGGAAAACTTGAGCGAGTGAGTGAATGAGCGAGTGAGTGAGGGTTGCCTGTGTCAGGAAGGGACATACAGTCAAGGACATACAGTCATCCTCATGGTGACATGCACTGATCACTCACAATACGTCCTACATTGACAACAACAAGGGTTTGAATTTTCTTAGGGACGGTTAATTTCACTGGTTGCAAGAATCGTATGAAATAAGGTATCAGGAGAGAGGTATTAGTTAGGGATCGGATAATGGAAAAGGAGGAAGATAGTGACGATTGTGATTATGATGATCATGATGATGAGGAAAAGGAGAAGGAAACAAAGGAGGGACAAAAAACATCCGTTCACTCTCAGATGGTAAAAGCGCAAGGACTTGAGACTCGTGACCATCCCACTTTTCGAAACAACACAGCGAACAGTACCGAGGCAGGTGTTGAGGGGAGGAAGGCGACAACAACAGCAGGTGTAGATGGATGAACATGACAGGACGGCAAAGGCTGACCCGCGATCCTCCCTCCCTCCCTCCCTCCCTCCTCCTCCTCCTTCTGTCCCGGGGAGTGAGAGGGACGGGAGCGTCAGGAAAATACACTAGACCGAACATTTTATCACCGGACACGCGGGAAGAATTGGTTGTATTGGGCAATGGAGGTCGGTGATTGGCTGGATCAAGGGCTAAGATTTTTCGTCTTCAACATAGAGTTCCCCTCGCACGGGATAGAGGAGCGACAGAGCTCGGGAAATGTAGCGGCAGAAATGTGTGCAAGTAAAGTGAGGAGTGATTTGTTGACGCCAGGCTGTGTAGGCAAAGGGATTGCGGCATATTGATAAAACGTTAATTTATTTGGCAATGTTGGTGTGTATATATATGTTGTGGGTCGTCGTGTGTGTGTGTGTGTGTGTGTGTGTGTGTGTGTGTGTGTGTGTGTGTGTGTGTGTGAGAGTGAGTGAGTGTGTTTTCGAGACGTGTTGTCCTCTACTGGTGCATATTAAGGCCTGTATTTTTTGAAGTGTTTGCGTTTTATCTCGGTTCCTTCTAACATTTTGTAGTGGAGGGGAGTGAGAATTTCAAGGATATTCTCATGACTTGTGATGGTTTAACAAAGATTCTATACCTTCAAAGAAAGAAAAAAAGGATATAGGATAAAGACAAGAAAGAAGAAAAGGGGAAGAAAAAGAAGAAACGTTACGAGAAGTAGATCAATAATAATTCTTAGCTTCCAAAAACAGTCTGCACAAATAACTTCAAAATACGTAGCCAACTATAAGAGTGTTGTATTTACCAGCGAGAGCAGTCGTTCCAGAGAGAATTGACGTTGTGCAAGAAAGTAAGTCGTATCACTGGGACTTAGGAGGACTCAAGTGAGGAGGAGGATGGAGCGTTCACACCAGCCAAACGTGGTACTGTTGAGGCAGAACGAACGATCTTCCTGTCAGTAAAGGGAAAACAAACTGTACAACGCTGCGTCCTGCCATCGTCTTTACGTTGTTCATGCCGAGTGCTGTTTGGTTTTGACAGAAGGAATATGACTGGTTGTAGTGATCGCTGTTGGTCTTGTAGGACACACACACACACACACACACACACACACACACACACACACACACACACACACACACACACACACACACACACACACGTACATAACATTCACATCTAACAATGTATAGTATCATCCAGTATTCTTTCGTCTTTCTTTCCATTCTGTATCAGTGGTATTCTCTCTCTCCCTCCCTTTCCCCTTCAGTTCTCCCTCTCTCGCCAGCACCTCCAGCCCGCGCCACTCCCCCTCTCGCTGTGTCTCACCACTCGAGGTAATCCTCCAGAGCTGGCCCGGCCCGTGGCTTCTCAATTGGGAATTAACCCTGAGCCCCCTGCAATTTGGACATCGTGCACAACAGAGGTGTTGGCGGGGATAACGTAAGCTCTCCAGTGGATGAAGTGGTTGCTCCTCCCCCCCGGAGTCCTGGACGCTTTGAGGGGAAGCGTTCGCCCTGAAAACTAGGCGACTCTAGAGTGAGGGGGAAAACTGAAGTCTGAAGTGAGGTGAAGCATAGCAGAGGGGAGGCGATTCATTACAAGTCCCGAGCTGGAGGCTGTTTCATGCTGAGTGTCAGCAGCTGGAAGTGGCTGTGATGCGTTCACGGTGAAGGGGCAGCAGCGCACAGAGGACATGCTGCACTAACATGTAACAGCAGTTTATCTGCGTTATAAAGGGTGGTAGTGGTGCCAAAACACTGTGAAATTGAGCCTGGGAGGAGTAATTAAGGGCTGTGTATTAGCTGTCCCCTTCCACTGCCTGACCCTGCCCGCAAAACTAATGTCACCATATAAATCACGAGTTCCATTATCCGTGTACTCATATACTTATGAAAAAAAAGCCATTTAAGAATACGAAAGTCACGTAGATAGTTTTGAGGTGCATAACGTGGTTTGCTGCGTCAGATCATGGTTAGGTTCGGATCAGTTTATCGTTGGTTGCATTTTATTGAGCAAATGGGAAAAGCACAGCGTTGGCCAGCAGCGTCCTAATAATGAATTCAGTTTTTATAGTTTTGTGACACATATACTACGTCCTTTGTCGCCACCAAGTCCCAGAAAAATGTGAACAAAACAAAAAATGAAAGGCATTAATTTGATACCAGCGGCCGTGGTAATGACTTTGTGATATTAAAAGTCGGAGAAGTTTCCACCGTTACCAATTATCGGATGTGAATTATTGAAACATTTGTCACATGCGTACAGTATTTGCTGCTATTACTGGCAACTGAAATACTGTATATATATATAACGGAAAGTACGGCAGGTATTTGTTAGTCCAAATGAAGCTTTAGCCGCGTGGTCAGGTGAGGGCTTTACCTGTGAGTGAGGCACAGGTGAGGTGTCGACAGAGTAAACCACCTGGAACAACATGATTCACCTTGTCTTAATTGTCACTTCTAGTAAAATATGCATACATAAGAAATCTTTGTCTAACAACAGTGTTTACCTTTACATACACACACACACACACACACACACACACACACACACACACACACACACACACACACACACACACACACACACACACACACACACACACACACACACACACTTGTAATGAATTAGTCACGTGTGTGTGTGTGTGTGTGTGTGTGTGTGTGTGTGTGTGTGTGTGTGTGTGTGTGTGTGTGTGTGTGTGTGTGTGTGTGTGTGTGTGTGTGTGTGTGTGAATGTGAATGTATGTAGTCTATGTGATTTTCTTTTCTAAGAGTTAGGAAATCAGTCCATCAACCTGTCATTTATCTATACATCTGCTTGCCTTTTTTCCCCTTGTTATATCAACCTACCCACCTACCTACCTACCTACTTACCTTCCTATCCATCTGTCTGTGTATCTTTCAACCCATCCGTCCATCCACCTATGAATACACCTATCTACTTACCTAACCATCCCTCCATATACCCGTGCTGCAGTTCTGTCCCTGGGTTGCTTACTTCCCTGTGCCAGTATACGCAGTGTTGGGAGAGTGGCCGGCCATTATAACTGTTGTAATAAAGTGTGACGACGTTGGCTGGGTGTGCACACCAACACCCGATTAAGGAGCCTAGGGAATCAGGCAGCAAATGGCCGTTAAGTGTCGCCTGGCCAGCCACGCCGCCCTTCATAAAATATTAACCAGAGGATGACGCTGCCGCACACACTGATTCCCGACGGACTCACGATCCCTCACGCCTCCCTTTCCTGCTTCCCTCGTGCTCTCCCCGACGCCATCATTCTTCAGTACCCTCTCTGTCTCTGTCTCTCTCTGTTCCTCTCTATCTTTCTCTCTCTCTCTCTCTCTCTCTCTCTCTCTCTCTCTCTCTCTCTCTCTCTCTCTCTCTCTCTCTCTCTCTCTCTTTCTCTTTCTGTCTCTCCATTCTGTGCCATCCCGTTCCACTCTTCCCTCAAAACCTCTATCTCCTAAGCTTTCTACTTTCTTCCGTCTCGTCTGCTTCCCTGTGCGTACAAAGCTGGGCGTGTTAAAGCTACTGGTGAAAGGAAAAAAAGCAGGAAAAATTGGTAAGTGTGTTATTTTTTATGAAAAAATTCGACACTTTTATATTGGCGTACCGTCGTATTTGAAGTGTTCAGCGTAATGGCGAATTTTTTTTTTATTTATTATTTATTTATTTTTTCGTTCAGGTAATTAATTTTTCATAGGATTTTACAGCACAAAACATTTAATTTGTGCTCAAAATTTTAAATGCTCATTTGTTTAGTGTACCTAACGCCTGCAGTATATAATATCTATCGCACATTCACAGACACACACACACACACACACACACACACACACACACACACACACACACACACACACACACACACACACACACACACACACACACACACACACACACACACACACACACACACACACACACACACACACACTCTCTCTCTCTCTCTCTCTCTCTCTCTCTCTCTCTCTCACACACACACACACACACACACACACACACACACACACACACACACAAACTATACATCTTACAAACTGTGGCCTTTGATATGGGGCACTATTGCACACTGTAGGGTATGCTTCTAGTATCTCGTGTAGGCAGGTAAGGGGCAGATGACGAAGACAAGCGGAGGAGGTTAGCCAACGAGAATTTTGTCTTACGGTGGAAATGTGAAGTCTGGTGCTGATGATAACTGTAAGGCACCCTATAATATTTTGCGCGATAAGAAATTTAGTGACATCAACAGTGTGGGTGTGTGTGCGTGTCTGTCTTCTTTCCTCCCTTCACTCTTCTCTCTTGTCTCATATCCCTCATCCTCACCCTTCCTCCATTAACCTACTCGAGTCCAGGACAACACTAAGGGTATATGTATGGCTGGGTTCTCGGTTCTACTCCTTAGCACGCAGAAGAAAGGAAAAAAATGTATGAATAAAAAAGAATGAAGAATATATGAATGAATGAAGGAAAGAGCACTCTCACGATTGTTTGTTGCGTCACATCTTTGTTTTTTTTCCTTGCACTGGTAATTTTTACAGCAACATCAAAGCTTCTTCCATAAAGCATTTGACTTGACGATGATATAGAATCTTACATAAAGCCTGAAAAAGAGAGAAAAATAGGAAAACAACTTATAAGGAATTGTAGGTGCTGAAGAACATAGATTCCACCTGCACACCTTTTAGCTCCATCGGCCCATCCATTCCTCCTTCAGCGATGGCATCACCTGCACGCTCCGCATATATATATATATATATATATATATATACCTGCCCCGCACACCTTCACAATGCAATTAATGTGCGAATAAACATGCGGGAGAAAAGTAAGAGGGAAGCAACGTGTCTGACGCAAAACTATTTTCTTGCCTGTGAATATGAGAATTTGTTGATATATTTTTCCTTTGAGCTAAATTATTGTTTTGATAAAAAGTACGAGGAATTTGCGGAGGTTGCGTGGTGGAAACTAGAATACTGTAGAACATGGAAGTCTAACATGTAAATCACGGTTCTTGGGAGGGATAGGATTATACTCAGCATCTGGAATGGACAGAAGGATACAAGAGAGAGAGAGAGAGAGAGAGAGAGAGAGAGAGAGAGAGAGAGAGAGAGAGAGAGAGAGAGAGAGAGCACAAAAATTCCATTACTAAACTCAATCTTAGGAAGTTTTCTCACATCCCTCGTAAGCTTTTCTGCTGAGAGTAAATTCGAGCACAAGAATTATAATGTTATTATTTTTTATATGCTTTTAGCGTAAGAGGATGTGGGAGGGAATGTTAAGAGGCGGTGGGGAGGGCGAGGGGGGGAGGGGGGAAGATGTGGGAGATGTAAGAGCATTACTCAGGATCACCGGCAATGATGGCGAGAGAATGGAACGTTGACGGCGGAAAGTGGAATGGCCAAGAGAATATCCTGACATGACGGTGACGGTGAGGCTGGCGAGGAGGCAGCGAGGGAGACAGGGAACCAGCCAGCGAGGGAGCCAGCCAGCCAAGGAAGGAGGGAGGAAGGGAGGGAGGGAGGCAAAGGTTGGGTAGCTCAGTGTTGTGTTGCTTTGCGTTGCCTTGTGTTGTGTTGGGTTGCAGTAACGTCACGTAACAACGCACTCACGTACTACCGCACAGGTGAGCTGACACTAATTCGTTCCTCTTCTCCCTGTCACAATGCGCCGTTCACCACCACCACCACCACCACCACCACCACCGCTACTACTATTAAGAAGACTACGACAAATAACTAAAGAAAAGAAATATAGAAAAAAACAAAATACAACTGTCTACTACTACTACTACTACTACTACTACTACCTTTATTCATTGCTGTTGATTCTGTAATGATATAATACTCGAAAATAGCTAATGAGTCTATGAACGTTTAAGGAGAGAGAGAGAGAGAGAGAGAGAGAGAGAGAGAGAGAGAGAGAGAGAGAGAGAGAGAGAGAGAGAGAGAGAGAGAGAGAGCACACACACACACACACACACACACAGCAGCTTCCCATTCTCTTTAATAGAGATTACGGGTGGCCGAGTGTCCTGCGAGCGGCGGGTCCCTAATAGCCCTGCATTATTCCCGAGTGTTGTTCGCAAGGTACATATTTTCCTTCCCATCGCAGGTGCACCATTGTCCCGTATTCAGAAAGACTTTGCTCTCCCACCTCGATTTCTTGCAAAGGCCATTGATATTATTAGTCTGGTTCTCGGGAGTGTTTTTTTTTTCTATTAGTAATGTACATTATTTGTTAATTTTGTCAGTAGAATCATTAAAAAAACTATAAACCCGAGTACCGTGATGCGTATCCATATTCATTTTGCTTACTATTTGGCGATTTTATACAGCTTCAGGAACTTACTCGTATTTGGGGATTAAAATAGTGAAGACTGGTCATTAATCTTTTGACCTCCATGGACCCTCCCTATATAATGCCAATGAAACAGTCTAATCATATCCAAATATCAAGGTAAAAATGCGTCCCAGTAGTGAAGAGGTTAAACTAGTGAAGCGTTTTGAGATACAGTGGAGGTGTGACGCTAAAGTTTACCTAATCTGTTTGGCGAGACTGTTTTTATTCTCTATTAATAATGTAAATTTCTTGTTAAAATGTCACTAGAACCATTAAAAAATCCCGTTAAACACTGGTAACTTAGAATAGCAAGGCGTTTTGGGATAGAGAGAAGGTGCGACGTGTAAGTTCACCTAGTCTGGCTCATGAGGGTGTTTTTTCCTATTATTAATGTAGATTTCTTATTAATATGTCACTAGAACCATTAAAAAAAACTATGAATCCGAGTAACTTAAAGCAGTGAAGCATTTTGAGATATAGCGAAGGTGTGACGCTAAAGTTCGCCTAATCTGTTTCCCGAGACTGTTTTTCTATATTAATAATGTAAATTTCTTGTTAACTGTCACTAGAACCAATGAAAATCCCTTTAGAAACACGGGTAACTTAGAATATCAAGGCGTTTTGAGATATAGTAATGGTGCGACGTGGAAGTTCACCTCATTACCCTATCACCCCTCCTCGTCCTCGTCCTCTCCCTCGTCCTGCAGTCTTTCAGTCCTCCACCCCTACGAATCCTCCCTCCTGGCACCCCTTGTACCCTCATCCATCCTCATCGGCTTAAGCTTCAGCAGAGGGGAAAGAGAAACTAGAGATTCCAACGATTGTGACTTGGTGGATTAAATGCAAAACAAAATAAGGAGAAATAACATGGCAGCATTAGTAGTGCGGGGCGTGGTGGTGTGAGGGATGTCTCGTGGGCTTAATCTCTCCAAAGCATAGCGGGATTTCGAAGCATGTTACGAATTACTGTTGCAAGACCCATGTTACTTACTTCTCTTCTCGTCCTGGCGCTGTTTTCCCCGCTAAGTGTCAGGAGTTGGCGCTGTGTTCAAGTCTTCTGTAGGTATTCTTGTAGTTTTTATGCATTTGTCTTCATATGTTGCTCCCAAATCACTTCATTATGCATTTATCTTCTTATGTTGCTCCCAAATCACTTCACGTCCCCAGTTCAAGTCTTCTAACACGAGTCTCCAGCACGATGAAGTTTCCGGAGAGTATGTTGGTCCCAAAAGTATCAGGAGTAGTGGAGTGAGAAGGAATGGAAAGTGTTCTGGTAGCTTATGAGGTGTCTTGATAGTCCTCTCTTGAAACTCGTTGGCGCGACAAAACACTTACAAAAACAGGGAGATGATCAGAAAGAAAACATTTTTACAATCGTTCTCTAAAAGATACAGGAAAGAAAGAAATAATGAAATAAAGGGACATACAGCAGTAATAATAAAAGTAACAGCAAATGATGTATTGAGTAAAGATATTTAAAGCCAATTGGTGATATTCTCCGTTCGTCTTTCATACACGCCTCCTCTCCACCGTGAATTATTGTCATTTCTTTGATTATTGGTATAGTCTGACTACTCTAAAATGGCTCCTGGATTTAAAACATATTGTAGCTTATTAATTACGCAATTGATTTTATATGAATGGTAATTGCTTTCTGTCGATCAACGCACTTCTTACAAGGATAGCTCACGGTTTTCCTCAAGATCTGACAACCACGCGTTCCCTGAGGCACAATTCGGACTAAAACCTAGGAGCTACTTTAGAGTAGACAGGTATAGGCTTCCGAATTATACAAATAGAATATGACTATAAGAGAATAGCGTAAAGAATTGTTTGAAGGGATTTTAAAGGTAATGAAGTAAAAAATGTTTAATGAATAATATGATGAATGGCCTGGAAAGTGATACCAGGTTGCTTCAACGTCGATATCAACTCTGTCAGGTGGCGGCAGACGTGGGAGTGTTGCGGATGTTTCTACCACTACTTGCGACAAGCCTCGGGGCAACACACCCACTGTTTGGATTACACTTAGTAGCTCAAGGTGTCCGTAATATATTAATTGGTTCTCTACCTGTTTTTGTGTCGCAGAATCTCACCTTTTAAGTAAGAGTAATTAATGGTCACATCAAAGAGATATTCGTAACAAAGGAGCTTTCTGTGAAGATACAGTATACTCTTACCGGCCGCTACTACTCTGACAACTTCTTTATTCATTTAAATGTTGTGCAAGTGATAGTGGTGCGGTATAGCTGTGAAGCATCAGCAGTGTGAGCAGTTTGGTGTGGTGAAGTAGAATACACATTGCACCACGGCACAAATTATAACCTGCCGACTTATAAATGGACATGAGGTGCAGCCTTGTCTTCATTTCTATAAGGCCAAGAGCGTCTTAGCATTTTAGAGGACACTGTTTACCAAGAGTTCAAAATTCTGGAGAATTGATCACATGTTTGGTGAGAATATATTTTTTTTTTTTTTTTACCATGTGGGCTTTTCACGGGAATTTATGGGCTAAAGGGGATACTTATTAAGGGTACCTCCTATTTCAAAGCCCACCCGCTAGGAAACCGTTACCCCGAGTGAGGAAGCCCAACCTACACTC
>NC_059301.1:17624753-17654753 GCF_017591435.1 Portunus trituberculatus | reverse complement strand
AATCAGCTTGCGGTGACTAAGAGGACTCTGCTTACGAGTCCCGGACCACAACCTCGGCCAAATACCATAAAGCACGAATCAGAAATCCGCATTTGTTGTGCAGGAGGAAAGTAGCTTACGGTAATGCCGGCTAGTGGCTTTTTGGGGCTGCGTTCTCCGGGGACGCTCCTTCGGCGCCCATTTTTGAACCTGGCCATTCCACGATGTTGTTGGTGGTGGTGGTGGTGGAGTGTGTGTTTGTGTGTGTGTGTGTGTGTGTGTGTGTGTGTGTGTGTGTGTGTGTGTGTGTGTGTGTGTGTGTGTGTGTATACCATTCCGGTATTCCTGACCCGATGGTGTAAGAACTTTTGTGTAGACCTGTTGTGTGTGTGTGTGTGTGTGTGTGTGTGTGTGTGTGTGTGTGTGTGTGTGTGTGTGTGTGTGTGTGTGTGTGTGTGTGTGTGTGTGTGTGTGTGTGTGTGTGTGTGTGTGTGTGTGTGTGTGTGTGTGTGTGTGTGTGTGTGTGTGTATGTGTGTGTGTGTGTGTCCTATTAATATCCTGGGTGACGCATAGTTGACTGGCTGCAGGAGGGGGCATGCTGGTCGGTGGCTGGGGCTGGGTACTGGGGGGCGTCAGCCGCTGGGGAGGCCGCTCTTGTGCACTGGCGGAAACGTGCGAGCCGCGGAAGGGTAGGGAAGGCGCTGTTGTATGTACTGTTGGAAGCGTGTTATATATGCCTGCGTGGAGCCGAGCTCGCCGAGGGGAGGGGGCGAGCTACCTGATAGCTGCAGTGTGAATTCACCTTTGTGTAAGCTGCTTCGGCTCGTGTTCACCATAATCCACTTTAAATCTAGCTTTTTAAATGTCTTAACATACACACACACACACACACACACACACACACACACACACACACACACACACACACACACACACACACAACACACACACACACACAAGGAGGTATTGTTATTCTTGAATATTGTTCAGGAAATAAAATGTTGATGATTAAGGAGGCAGGCGCAGTGTACGTATATGTTTCTCCCTTAAGATCACATCTTCCTGCCGACCCGCCTTCCGCCTCAACAAAGACTGCCTTGACGAGGCGGCAAGCGGCTATTCTGCTGTAAGTCAAGCCCACACGGGAGCTGAACGTATCATTCCTCTCTCAGAAGTTAAAGTTATGCATTACAATATTTTCTTGAAGGAATTCAAGACATCAAGTACTCAGGCAAAGGCTACTGCATTTACGCTTTCCATCAAAGACTAGATTCACTTTTCTTCGTGTCGCCAATAATGATGTTGAGTAATATCGCAGCAAACTGAAACCCATTGTCTACCAGCACAAGGTAAACGTCAACACATTCACAACACATTTGAGTAATCTGGCAGCTGACACTATTAAGGACATTGGCCGTCTGGGTGCTTGCTTGGAGATCACTGGATACAAGTTTGTCACGAAAAATGAGGTCAGGCAGAATTTCAAAGACCACTTACAGAATGGGACACACGCGTTGACTCAATACTTCATGGTGTCGTTTGCACTTCTGATGGTCCTGTGGCATTTCAGCTTGATGGAGGCAGTGCTGATAGGCGTGAGGATAATGAGCAGGATCCTCACAATGTCCCGTGCATAAAAGGAGTAAAATAACAGTGTTTCTCTCGCACTGCCAGCACACTGCCTCCTGTGTAGATTGCCTTGCTTTCCTTGTGATTGGAGCAAATATGAACAACTTGCAAACTATCACACTAATTATATAAAACGTTCCATTCTAATAAGTGTGTTTACGATATCCAATTTGAACTTGTTTTAGTTATATTTTGTATAGGTATTTGATTTGATTTAATTTTCTTTTAAGAGAGAGAAAAAAAAAATTACACCGATATTCTTCAAAATCTTGTTTCCTATAGTAATTGCCTTGAGCTTTTCTACCAGTGGCTATCCTCACGTTATTCCCACAATCCATCTCAGCACCACTCCACACTTTCCCAGCACCACATCCACTCACATCCACCCTTCCCTTCCATCTAATTCTAATAGTACGCACAAACCACACGCTACGCCTTCCTTCCTTCATCCCGTCCATCTTCCGCCAGCCTTCCCAGCTCTCTCTGCCTGAAAAGCTTCCTCCCCAGTTCAATTACGCATTCTCACACAAGTCAATCACGAGTCTTTTGTTTGCTCGGCGGCCAACCCATCGTGGTGCAGCGGCCGCTCTTAATGGCGCCCGCCCTGCTCGACCTGGATTGTGGCGGCGGGGGAAGGGGGGTGTGTGGAATTGAGTGGGTCCGGAATTGTAGGATTATCGCCGTGCGGGAGTATGAGACTGTGATCCGGACGGTTTAGAAGTGTGGAGCCGCGGGAATTTGGGGCCCCAGGGATTTTGGTAACGTGAGAGAGTGAGTGTGGTGATGGTAGTGGTGGTGGTGGTGGTAGTGGTGGTGATGGTGGTGGTTGTCAGGAGGACGGTGTTTGTGAATGTGCTGATGTGTGATGTAATATACTACTACTACTACTACTACTACTACTACTACTACTACTACTACTACTACTACTACTACTACTAATGCTACTGTAACACTACGAATGCTACTTATGTGTACAAGAATAGTGAGGTGTGTGTGTGTGTGTGTGTGTGTGTGTGTGTGTGTGTGTGTGTGCACTGTAGTCTCTCTTGTTTTCTTTTTTATAACTATTTTTTAGTGGTTTTGATGTAAGAGGAGTGTATAGACGGTAATGAGAGAGAGAGAGAGAGAGAGAGAGAGAGAGAGAGAGAGAGAGAGAGAGAAAAGTTATCACGTTCATCATTCATTGACAAAAAAAAGAAAAGAAAAAGAAGTAGAGCAGGAAGAAGAAGAGAGAAGAAAGAAAAGTAAATATGAAAATAAAAGTCAGAATCGAGAAGGACATTGTGTATCTCTGTGTAATGTCCTCACAATGTCCTTCTTGATTCTGACATTACACAGAGTCACGCATTCACTTTCATCATCATTGGAAAAGAAAGAAAAAGAGAAAAAAGAGAGCTCAAACCTTCAATATCTACCTCCCTTTCAACACACACACACACACACACACACACACACACACACACACACACACACACACACACACACACACACACACACACACATAGAGAAAGAGAGAGAGAGAGAGAGAGAGAGAGAGAGAGAGAGAGAGAGAGAGAGAGAGAGAGAGAGAGAGAGAGAGAGAGAGAGAGAGAGAGAGAGAGAGAGAGAGAGAGAGTTTAAAGGACGCGGAATCGTAAATGACATCTTGAGCAAACCAGATTGATGATCGATAGGAAAGGGTTTTAAGACAATCACTTTTATTTTCTTATTTCTTTTTATTTTGATCTTTTTCTCTCTCTACTAGTCGCTCGAAATGCCAGTTGCCGTGCCAGAAGAGAAGAGACCGCATTCTCCACCGTTATCTCCACATTTTAATAGACTGCTGTAAAAGCTATCATCGTTTTCAAGAGTGTTTTTCTTTTTTTTTACATTATTATTCCAGTGGTACTTTGGAGAGGAATTCTATATCACTGAGGAAAACTTTAACATGAACTTCAGTAATAATCTCGGTGGCTTTTGAAATTAATCCATATGAGAGAATCGAATCGTTTAAAAAAAATATATGGGGTAAGAAACACACACATGGGAACGAACCCTTGTCATTCCAGTCTAGTTGGCCGGGCAGGAACGCAGGTCAGGGATTGGAGGGGAGGTAGCAGCAACAGCAGCAGCAGCAGCAGCGAGTGGTAGCACAGTCACCCACCATACGCATCAACTTAAGCCGTTTACAAAATGTTCGGTTCTTGTATGCAGTCTGCCGAAGCACGTCCCACACTCCATCAGTCACTTCCCTCAGCCGTGTGCATCTCTATGATAGGCCCCATCCTGCCCTCGCCCATCCCCCCTATCCTGCCCTCACCGATCCGCTTCGTGCCCTCACCCATCCCCATCCCCTACCTGCGACCCCCATCCCGTCTCGAGCTCCCCATCACACCCTGAATCTCCACACCCACTGCCACACCCTGTAGAGTCAGAAATTCACTCTCACTTTCTGTGTTATATGTTTTTCCTCCTCTATCTTCACCTTCTGCACCCTTTCTTAACCTAACCTAACCTAACCTATAAATTCTTTGCCGTAACTTACCCTATATAGGAAACGTCAGAATATTATTTCAGTGTTCTTAATGCTCTTACTTTATTTTCCTTAGCATTCGAGTTTCCCTACCATATATTCGTTCGTTTATCAATAATGGCTGAAGTGAAAATTGCTTCTAGCCACTTTGTATATATGTATACTTATCTTCCCTTTGTGTGGCGGCGCTGAGTGATCCTATTGTTACGGCGAATTACTAAATTGCTAAATTACTTGATCTTTCCCAGTGTTCTCAGAGGCACAATCAGATCCTGGCCACTCTATGTAAGGGAAGGCACAAAATAAGAGTCTCATGCCTTGCCTATATAAGTGATGAGATAAGCGCATCCATGTGAACATTTTCCTGCTGTGATTAGGTAACAGATCTTCCTTTAGGTGCAGAGTACGTACGTATACTGTAGTTCATGTATTCAGTCCCAAATGTTCGAGTTGAAACATGTTCTGGACAAAACCAATATGAATGGGAAGAAAATGTGGGAAAGGAAGGTTAGGAATTAGAAGAAAGCAGTAACAGTGATTCAGACTAAGTGTCTTTACCTATTTACCATTATTATTTTTAGATTTTGTATTCTAAAACCCGACTGAGGGAAAGACACCTTACGTAAAATTATGCGCTACAAAGGCCCTTCAATATATCAGTAGCTCACACCCATCTATTTACCACTCCTAGATTTTTTTTTTATTCTGAAACCTGAGTCAAAGTAAACATCAAAGAAATTCTTCAGTAAATTAGTTCATTATTTACCAACAGAGGCTTTTCATTATATTAATTCAGCCATACCTATCTACCGACCATTCTTGGACTTTGTATTCTGAAGATTAAGTGGGGAAAGCTTTCATACTTAAACACTAGAGGGATTTTTCATAAGCTCATTATTAAATGATTTCAACTAACTGGGGTAAAAAAATGAAGGCAAAATATAATATCAATTTAACCATACCATTCCTGGACTTTGTATTCTGAAAACCAAATAAGGAAAACTTTTATTGTTAGGGTATGACTTGTATATTACTATTATTTTTCAACATTGGTGGCAGCAGTGGGATAGATGGAACAATAATATACAATTCATACCTTAACGTTACACTTAAACACTGTAGTACCATGACGCATATTCATGTCCATTCTGGTTACTATTTGGTAATTTTATACAGCTTCAGAAACTTCTGTGGAAATTAAGATGATGAAGACTCTGGCCATCAATCTTCTGACCTCCATAGACCTTTCGTAATGTAAATAAAATTGTCTAATCACACCTAAAACTCAACGTAAAAATGTGTCCCAGTACTAGAGGAGTTAAACACAACAGAGACTTCATCAACTCATTACCAACTCATTACAATTAATTTCTTCTTTCATTTTGAGGAGGAAAAAGTGAAGGCAAAAGAAAAATGAACGCAGCACACAAAGCCGCAGCACAGCCACCAGTGTTCCTACGGGGCCAAGTATCACCTCCGCGCCAACAGTAGCGTGAATCCGCCCACTACAAATATCCACGCCAACCAAGAAAGCGTGAACGTAAATCCCGCGATGAAAACTATGCGAGTAAGTACTGTTGATATGCTCTCTCTCTCTCTCTCTCTCTCTCTCTCTCTCTCTCTCTCTCTCTCTCTCTCTCTCTCTCTCTCTCTCTCTCTCTCTCTCTCTCTCTCTCTCTCTCTCTCTCGCGATTTTCGTTTGGTGATGAATTAACTATGATTTCTTTTAGCATTGTTTATAATTCTCTCTCTCTCTCTCTCTCTCTCTCTCTCTCTCTCTCTCTCTCTCTCTCTCTCTCTCTCTCTCTCTCTCTCTCTCTCTCTCTCTCTCTCTTCTATGATTTCTCTCTCTCTCTCTCTCTCTCTCTCTCTCTCTCTCTCTCTCTCTCTCTCTCTCGTAAGGCGGACAAGGAAAGTGAAGTATGAACTAAAATGTTGTGCTTATCTTTTATACTTCAAACAAAGTGACATTTTTGGTGGTGCGCAAGTTAAGTGTGTGTATGTACGTAAAGCAGACACCAGTGCACGGATTACTTGGCACGGGCGAGGCTTGTACGTACACGAGCATTGCTGAAGCGAGGATTATCTTTCAGCTCCACCTTGAATATTTCATCTGTAAGTTAGCGAGATTTCATAACCGGGAAGTCGGATTCATTAAAATGTTCCAGCTTATACGTAAGACTGAGGAAGAAAAGACATGCATAAAGAGTCAGAAACGTTGTATATGTTTAGTAAAAATAGAAACAAACAATGAGCGTTGCCAATCGTGACGTAAAGGTTAATGGAAGTGTTTGGTGAAGATTAAGGAAACGAGCAAAGTCAAATTCTTTAGTTTGCTGACGTGTTGTGAGAGAGAGAGAGAGAAAAAAAGTTAAAAGGAAATGACATCTTTTTTCTCTTTGTCGTATAATAATGCTGCAGAGTTTACAGTGTTCATTTCAAACTGCTAACGTGAGATATTGATAAGAGTACAGCACGTGGAGAGTTGAATAATTGTGGTTGGGAAAAGAAACGTCCCTATAGGTAAACAGAACATGTCAGTCCGTCTTGTCTTAATCTCACCTTCTTAGACAAAATTGAGAAACTTTTCATGAATTTTACTGATCAAGAATAAAACATAATAGCTCCAAGAATTATGAACTACCAATTTCTTCCTCTTACTGCCAATGGTGTATCTGAATATTGTATTCAAATGTTGCACTTAAACACGTTATTGATACTGATAAGAATTCATACCAGTCAAAGGGTTGAATAGCTTCTCTCAGGACATCGCAAAGATTCTAGCATAGTCATACCATTACACTGTGTCTGTACAGATATATACAGACACTAGTTGACTATTGATGTGGTACACTTATAAGTATTTTAGGATGAATCTCTCTCTCTCTCTCTCTCTCTCTCTCTCTCTCTCTCTCTCTCTCTCTCTCTCTCTCTCTCTCTCTGTCTGTCTCTGTCTGTCTGTCTGTCTGTCTGTCTGTCTGTCTGTCTGTCTGTCTGTCTGTCTGTCTGTCTCTCTCTCTCTCTCTCTCTCTCTCTCTCTCTCTCTCTCTCTCTCTCTCTCTCTCTCTCTCTCTCTCTCTCTCTCTCTCTCTCTGTCTGTCTGTCTCTCTGTCTCTCTCTCTCTCTCTCTCTCTCTCTCTCTCTCTCTCTCTCTCTCTCTCTCTCTCTCTCTCTCTCTCTCTCTCTCTCTCTCTCTCTCTCTCTCTCTCTCTCTCTCTCTCTCTCTCTCTCTCTCTCTCTCTCACACACACACATACACACACACTAGGTCCGGACAGCAGCGTCAATCCCCACCGTGTGCCTTACAACACGACGCACTCCCCTCTGTGGCTGTCTGGTTCACTGCCTCGCAAGTGTCTTCATCATACTCGAGGTGAATTGCAATGTTAGAATAAATACGTATCTTATCGAAGTCACGTGGGGCTCATGAGCAGGATATTACGAAACAGAAATCCGGTGAACTGTAGTGATTAAACCTCGCTTCATACTTGTGCTATGTAGTAAGGTACATTGTTAATCCGATGTGTAGAGTCTTTTATACACCTTTTTTACAGTTTTTTACAGTTTTTAGTTTTTTACAGATAATAAAAGAGAAGAGCATTGAGTTAAAATTGGTAGTCACTTCACGACTTATTAATTCTGCCTGAACTTTTATTCATGCTCTCAGTTCAATGCTTTCTATGATTCTGTTTTGTTTACATCCTTTTATATCACGTTTTCTGTAATTGTTGTCTGTATTTCGTACCTACCAGCTCTATACGTGGTTTCATTTGCATTTTTTTTAAAGTTTCCCTTAAAATATCTCTGCCTCATACTCTTGTCTTACGTTGTCACATCAAGTTATTTATAATTATTGTCTGTATTAACGTACTATACCTACCAGCTCTATACGTGATTCCATTTGTGTTTTTTTAAGTCTCCCTTAAAAATCTTTGCTTCATTCTCTTCCCTTATGTTGCCTTCTTTTTAAGGATAAATGTTTCCTATATTTCATCTTTAACATTATCTTCTTTCAAATCTATTCTCTGCATTTCCTCTCCGGCTTCACCAACTTTTGTAAGTCTGATTCATATAATTTTGTGCTGACTTTACTTTGTTTTTATAACTTTATTTTTCTTCAATTATTCTTTTCATTGTTTTGTCCTAAAACTAATTCTTTCTAATTTTGACTTAATTTATGTATTCAGTAAACTCTGTACTAACTCTGCCTGGTGTGAAATCGATATTACACTTCATTAGAAACTAATTACACGTCCCAGAAAATCAACACACAACAATAGATTAACCCCTTTAGTACCATGACGTGTTCTCATATTTATTCTGCTTTTTATTAGGGATTTCATACAGCCTTTGAAACTTATGTGTGGATTAAAATAGTGAAGACTCTGTCCATCAATCTTCTCCATAGACCATTTCTAATGTAAATAAAATCGTCTAGTCGTATTCAAAACTGGTGGTAAAAATGCGTCCCAGTACTGAAGAGGTTAAGTCTAAGTTGATGGTGAGACACGGAAGGTCATATTATCAAGTCATATTTCTAAGTGTAGATGAGCAAAGAAAATACCTAAGAGACCTGCAAGATGAAGGAGCTGAGAGGGAGTAAAGGACGCAGAGATAAGGAATGCCATTAAAACACCTTAATGGAGACAAAACTGAAGATTACACCTTCTGTTGTAACTCTACGGAAGCTGTCATTATTACACTTGCTCTCTCTCTCTCTCTCTCTCTCTCTCTCTCTCTCTCTCTCTCTCTCTCTCTCTCTCTCTCTCTCTCTCTCTCTCTCTCTCTCTCTCTCTCTCTCTCTCTCTCTCTCTCTCTCTCTCTCTCTCTTCTTTTTCTTCTTCTTCTTCTTTTCTTCTTCTTCTTCTCACCATAAATGTTGTTATTGTATCATCGTTATTATTATTATTATTGTTATTATTATTATTATTATTATTATTATTATTATTATTATTATTATTATTATTATTATAATTATTATTATTATTTATTATTATTGTTATGATTACCACCATCACCACCACTATCATCACTACCACCATCATCATCATCATTATCATTATCACCCCAACCTCCACCACCGCCTTTACCATCATCATTTTTACTATCATCATCATCATCGCCACTTTTATTATCACCATTATCAAAAGTGCATATATTTGTAGCGCGCGGCGTGATGAGTGGCGAGGCGCGGCGGTACACAAGCTTAAGCCACTGGAAGTCTGGCAAAGATGTGACAGAAGAGTTTAAGCTGTTTCTTACCGTGTTTATTTTGTCATCCTTTGTTTATCCATGTTATCCGGGACGCTATTTTTGTTGGTGCTTTTTTCCTTCATCCCTTTTATGCTTTCTTTACTCTGTTATTTTAACCTTACCTTACCTCCCCATCCTCCATTCTCTCTTTCTCTCACTCGTTCTGTCTGTCTCTCACACCTTGCTTCCCCCCCCCCACACACACACACCAAAGCGTAACGAAATAAATAAATGGATGGACACAAAAATTGGCTTTGCGCATAACAGGATCACAACAATTAACAAAGGCACGGGAGGGACGCTAATGTAGAAATCACACAAGCGGGTGCAGAGAGAGAGAGAGAGAGAGAGAGAGAGAGAGAGAGAGAAAGAACCAACCATTCACGTATGTGTGTGTGTGTGTGTGTGTGTGTGTGTGTGTGTGTGTGTGTGTGTGTGTGTGTGTGTGTGTGTGTGTGTGTGTGTGTCTATTTTTTGGAGGGACTAATTTTTTCTACGTCGTGAATCAACACGCACGCAAAAACACACACACACACACACACACACACACACACACACACACACACACACACACACACACACACACACACACACACGAACATGTTTGAGTGATTGATTGATTGATTAACTAAAAGAAAGAAATTTTTCTCAAAACAACCAGAACATGAACAGAGAGAGAGAGAGAGAGAGAGAGAGAGAGAGAGAGAGAGAGAGAGAGAGAGAGAGAGAATAGTAATGGTGCCTCAACGTCTTAGCAAGTTTCTTTACCGTCCAGTGTCGCGTTGAAGCTTAGTGAAGTATTATGATGTGATGCCGCTGGACATTAATGAGAGGCTTATATCTCTTCCGCCTCTCAAAGATGTCGCTTAAGAACATTCTCAAGGTGATTATTTTTACTCGTCTCTCTCTCCCTCTCTCTCTCTCTCTCTCTCTCCCCTCGCATCTTTTCTCGTATCCCGTTATTATTATGACAACGTATTTCCCCTTACAGGAACTAGGGAGAGTGAAGTTAAGAAAAATGCAACATAGGGATCTCTGTGTTAATATATTGTCTCGTATTTATCAAAGAGAGAGAAAAAAAAATAAAGGGATGGTTTGTTTGTAAGCTTTTCTATAAATGTAAAGGGAAAAAGAGAAAAAAATGTAAAGCCTTCATTAGTTCAAAATGCGTCACTATTTGTTGGTGATTTATGATTTATGAAGAAAATGATGCATTGAAACTCTGCCATGATAGTTTATTAGTGCTTGTAAATGGCTTTGGTATTTGCAGCAAGACTTGAAAACGATCATTAATCTGCTTCAGTATTCGTAAATCACTTCATACACGTTGAAGAGAGAGAGAGAGAGAGAGAGAGAGAGAGAGAGAGAGAGAGAGAGAGAGAGAGAGAGAGAGAGAGAGAGAGAGAGAAAAAACAAATACTTCTTTCATCTCAACCTTCCTCCTTCTTTATTCCCGACAGCAACATTCATTCATGCTTTACATCTTTCCTTGGCGTTGCTTTTAAGATTTGTTGTGCAAGAACGAACATGAAATTTCTTTACTCAATGTTTCCAATTTGTCTTAATTCGCAATACTTCTTTCGCAATCAACGCGTGTCTCCACCTGAGTGACTGTGGCTCCTCCGCTCAAACTCTGTACCGTCACTGTATCTGTATAAAGGAATCTGTGACGCGTGTAGTAAGGAAAGCAATATGTACAAGCTTCCAGAGATAGATAGATAGATAGATAGATAGATAGATAGATAGATAGATAGATAGATAGATAGATAGAGAGAGAGAGAGAGAGAGAGAGAGAGAGAGAGAGAGAGAGAGAGAGAGAGAGAGAGAGAGTTTGTAGTGGTCTTTCATTCCTAAGTCCAGATATTTGCAGTACACGTGTTGCATTTTATTGTGCATGGTGTGCATCACTCACGCCGCATACCCGCTGACTAGTGTAAGGTATTGTCTTCCATACCTTGCTTCTCTCTCTCTCTCTCTCTCTCTCTCTCTCTCTCTCTCTCTCTCTCTCTCTCTCTCTCTCTCTCCCCCCTTCTTTTATCCTCCTTTCCTCATTCTTTCCTCCTATCTCAATTTAGCCTTTCTTCCCCCTTCCTCCCTGTGGTAAAACCGTCCCAGGCAAGGTGTAAGTCACACGCCTCCCTCTCTTTCTAGTTTAACAATTTCAATATATTTCTAAATCCATAACGTTGTTCAGGCGGTGTGAGTAGCGAAGTAATAGTCGGATTAACCCTGCGTGCAAAAATGTTTTTGAAAGGCAAAGAAATAGCATTTTGAAATCTGTTGCAATTCGTATCGGTGTTGTGTGCAATATGTAGAGGAAAGCTGTATTCGGCCTAAGTAAATTTAGCTGGCGGACCAACAGATCCAGACTCGGAACAAAAAGGTTGTCGGTAGTTGTAAAAATTTATTCCAAAGTCAAAGGCACAGTGAAAGGTCGTTTTATTTTATGTGTATATTTTTTCACCCTGACAGAAGGGGTGGTTAGGCAGGAGGGAGAGAGGGAGAAAGGATGGAAGAGAGGGAGAAAGAGGGAGGATATGGTGCGAGAGAAGATAAAGAGATGGGAGAGAGAAAAAAAAGGAGCGGAAGGTTACGGGGTTACGTTAGGGTGATCGTGGCCTGAAAATGTTGCCTCTTGAGTATTGCCCTTTAATACCTTTTTTTTTTTTTTCAGTGGAAGTGCGTGAAGAATCGATAAGGTAGCTCTGCTTGATGAACACCTCTCATATAGTGTACATAGGTGAGCAGCAGTGTGTGGGGCAGCGGCACCTCCAGGGCGGCTCGCTAGATCGCCTGTGGCTTGTGTGCACGGCGCGTGTGGAGTCACCCTGGCCACCTTCGCTCGCCCAGTCTTCGCTTCCACACGAGTGATGCTGATCTTGTTCCACACACCGAGTACCGTTTCCTCCCCCTCGCTGGGAGAGTATTGTAGGCAAAGTCAGGTAGTCAGGCGTCACTCTTTGGTTGAATATTTGAGCTTCCTCAGGATTTTCAGTCCCAGTTATCATTCATACATTTTAACGTTGGTCTATCTCAGTATTTTTTTCTCTTTTTACTCTTTCCCTTTTTGTTATCTCCTCAAAGCAACAATGCAGGTAGAAATATTGTTTTAATAACTCAAAAGTTCTGTAACGCAAATAACGATGTTTTAATGAACGAAGATGTACAGAAAGGAATAAGAAGCGGAAGCGGAGTCCATTATTTTTTACGGATTTATTGGAAGGACAGTCAATGAAGTGTGTTGGAGAAATAGGGAGGGAAATATGCAAGGGCACACCTCCATCCTCCCTCCAGTGCTGCCTTGTGACAGTGACAAAGAGCTCAGTCGGAAGCCAGTAATCCAGAGGAGGCTAACAGCAGTGCCGCGTCTAAGCCTCAACCATCCGCCTAATCAAAGCTTTACTGTGCAGACTGTTGCCACTCTCTCCTCTGCGTGGCCCGGCTGACTGTTGCAGGAGGAACGAGGAGGGGTGGTGTGGTGGTGATGAGGGGGTGTGGTGGTGGTGATGGGATGTGGTGGATGTGGGTGGTGTGGTGGTGGTGTGGTAGTGGAGAGGTGGTGTGGTGGTGGTGTGGAAGTGGTGGAGGTGAGGTGGTGAGGTGGTGGTGAGGTGGTGTGTTGGTGTGGGGATGTTTAGGTGGCAGGGATGCGTTGGATTTAGTGAGGGGCTAGTAGCAGTGATGGTTCAGATGAGTGAGATGATGGACGGCTGGTGGTGTTTCCCATGACATTGTCTTGTCGCTCGCAGTACAACGTTACCCAGTCGCTGTTTGTTATAATGCTGGTGCGCGCTACGGTTCGTCGCTTGTATCTAGAAAGCAAAACTCCATCTTTTCAAAAGCAAAAAAGGTAAAAGATTAGTGAGAAGAATAAAAG
Organism: Portunus trituberculatus; assembly: GCF_017591435.1. Taxonomy (NCBI): domain Eukaryota; kingdom Metazoa; phylum Arthropoda; class Malacostraca; order Decapoda; family Portunidae; genus Portunus; species Portunus trituberculatus. Next base: position 17,641,502 of record NC_059301.1, on the reverse strand, counting down.
ATAACACTCGACTTTGTGCTCTTCTTATTGCTTAGGAATGAAAACATGTAATCTCCTTCTTTTCAAACTTTGCTGGCGAGCGATGAAATAGTGGTTGAGCGCGTTATTTCCGCCTTCCTATGACTATTTTCTTTCGGAACTGGAAGATCTCGTCTCATATTTTACCAATTCGTAGTTATTTCAGCTTTGAATGTGTAAACCGGATGGCATATACTATTTATTTATTTATTTATTTATTCATTTATTCACATTTCTTTCCTCTTATTTGTTTATTAATTTCCTGTTTATTTATTTTTCTTATCTTATCTATTATTTTTATAGTTATTAGATATGAAAGTCTTCAATGTGGATGAAATAAACTGTTTGCTTGAATTATTTGACGCATTTAAGCATTTGTTCATTTTCGTGTAGCAATGACCCGAAGGACTCACGACTCGCGTAGCTGGTGCTGTAGGGATGAGGCGATGCTTCACTACATCTACACTACATCTACATTCTTTTGAAAGCGTAAAAAACAACTGAATTAACGTGAAGTCCATGAGCCTTCTCCTTTCAACCTCGTCTCCAATATGGAATCGTGTATGTGTGTTAGTAGGAAATAGTTGTGTTGTCGTTTCTCATTGTAATCATTGACACTTGATGTACACCTTCCCAATGTGGTGTCTGTTCTCTTTTCGTAGTAGTTAGTGTGGAGTTGTGAATCAAAACGCCTAAAAAAGACATAAAAGCGTGTTGGTGTTCGTATTCCTACAGTGTGATATCAGAGAACCGAGTTGGAGTCCTGTAGGAAGCTGACTGTTTTTCAAGTTGTGGCCGAGTGACTGAAGGATAGCCACATGCCTCCCATCCACCTTGTCTCCAGTCACAGCGGGGAAAATTTGATTGGGAGGGGGATGTGTCTCAGTAAAGACATCGCTCTCAAATCTGCTAACGCCTCCAAAATTGCAGATGAATTGCTTACTGTGGTTATGGGCCATTAACATAAAAAAAAACAATTGAAAAATATAAGAGGATCAATAAGTACCTCACTTCTCTGGTATCAAATATAAATGCCTTTCCTTATACTGTTAACCGGCGAGCAGTGAGCATCGTTGCCTAAACCAGATACTCGAGAACCTGAACGAGTAATAATTTGTTCACACGTTACGATGAGAGTTTCTGAGAATTTGTGTTTTTAAGTTTGCCGGCTTACTGTTGCATTGTGGTATCCTCGCTGTGGTAGCGGTTAGTGTGTGAAGCATTAGGTAGCACGTCTCCATGTCAGCATTCTCCTGGTGTCTCCATTTTTCCTTCTAATCTTTCGTAACATTTCAGTGAATCACGAGACTGGACATTAATCACTTCATATGAATACTGCTCGCTCACACTTACCAGCTTTCGGGAATATTTTAATCCGGGAACCTTTTACACGTGGTGGTGTTGAGTATGATTATGTTTAGTCGTCGTGATCAAGTAATGTTTGGAGAGATTACGGAAGGAAAAAATGTGGCCATGCTCTCCTCCTCCAGTCAGCTGAATACCAAGTGGACAGACGGAGCAAGGCAGCAAGACAGTGTCCACCCGCACGCTAGTTAGCGCTGGGGATTATCCTCGTCACTTGGCCATTAGTATAATTATTCGCGTCGGAAAACTCTCCTCCTTTGTCAAACCAGCCTTGGGAGAGAGACTTAACCCAGAGACATGTAGAGCTGCCTGGAGGGAAGGAGGAGGGAGTGCCGCGCTATCAGGGACGGGGGAGGGGGAGACGGAGGGAAGAGACGGGAGGAGGGAAGAAAGAGAGAGAGAGAGAGAGAGAGAGAGAGAGAGAGAGAGAGAGAGAGAGAGAGAGAGAGAGATGAACAGAGGGATGAACAGAGGGAAGAGACAGGGAGTGACAGAGGGAAGAAATAGAGGGATGGAGAGAACAGTTTGATAGAAAGCGATAGATAGCGGAGAGTAAACAAAGAGAGTGATAAAGGAAAGGGATAAGTAACAACGCAAAGGTAAAAAACTGACCATGTGGAAAAATATTACTGAAAAAAAATATATAATGACAAAATTATCATATGTACAAATGTTCGCTTCTGAGATACAAGAACGAACATTTTGTAACTAAGTTCATTTCAGCACCATTGATTCAAACACAAGTGATTAAGTGATATTAATGTTAAGCTCCCACCGCCTCAACACTATCCACTCTCCTCTGTCTCCCTCACTGCCCCTCCATCCTTCCTTCCTTCCTTCCACTTCTGACAGCCACCTACCGTGTCCTCTACTCCCTCCCTCCCCTTCCTCTCTTCCATCCTTCCCTTACATCTTGTCCTCTATACCTCTCCTTCCTCCTCCTCTTCCTCTCTCTATTCCTTCCCTCCTTTATACCTTGTACTCTATACATCTTTCCTCCATCCTCCTCTCCTTCTCTTTCTCTGTACTTTTCCTCCCATTCTTCACTTCGCTCCTTCCCGTACACCTTGTCCTCTATACTCCCCTACTCCCCTCTTTCCCTCCCCTCCCTCTCTCTACACTCCCTCCTTTCCTTTCTTTCCTTCCCTCCTTCCCTTACACCTTGTCCTCTATACCTCCCCTCCCTCCTTCTTTCCTCTCTCTACACCCTCCCTCCGTTTTCTCCCTTCCCTTCTTTCCTTATACCTTGTCCCTCTCTCCTCCCTCCTCCTTTCTCTCCACTTCCTCCGTTCTCTTCCTCCCTTGCCTTCTTCCCTTTACATCTTGTCCTCTTTACCTCTTCTCCTTCCCCTACCCTCCCCTCCCCTCCTCTCCCCTCCCTCTCCCTCTCCCTCACACACCAGCATCTACACCCAATCTGACATATTTTCTACTTGGTCTAAAAAGAAAAAGAGGTTGAAGCCAATTTCACAACGCGCTGGATGAAAAACTGGAGGGTAATTACGAGGCGCTCCACGAGTTGGTATGAGGGAATATAACTTTTTTGTCTTCTTTTATCTCTTCCCCATCTCTCTCTCTCTCTCTCTCTCTCTCTCTCTCTCTCTCTCTCTCTCTCTCTCTCTCTCTCTCTCTCTCTTCTTTTCTCAGAGCATTACGACGCCAGATGCAAATTTATCGTGGCTAGTTTTTTGTTTTTGTTTTTATTCATCTATTTTTTTTTGTTTTGACAGTTGGAAGGAAGAAAGATGTGTGTGTGTGTGTGTGTGTGTGTGTGTGTGTGTGTGTGTGTGTGTGTGTGTGTGTGTGTGTGTGTGTGTGTAATGTTGTTAGTATTAGTAGGAGTGATAGTAGTTTTCATTATTATTATCATCATTATTATCATTATTATTATTATTATTATTATTATTATTATCATTATTATTACCATTATTATTATTATTGTTAGTAATAGTAGTAGTAGAAGTAGTAGTAGTAGTAGTAGTAGTAGTAGTAGTAGTAGTAGTAGTAAGTAGCAGCAACAATATCAGTAGCAGGAAGGTATCAGTAAGGTAGTAGAGGGTGTTGACACAGCTGCAGTATCTGTGGTAGCGGCTGTGATGAGTGGCGGGGGTGTTAACTGCGCCACGAGCCTCGCTGCCAATGTTTCTATCCTCATTAATGAAGTCCGCGGGAAAAGTCTTGAGCCCACTGGTGATGCTGCAAAATGTACCGGACTAATAGTGTCATTCCAGCTTCTTCAGAAATATCAGCAACATTTTGGCTATATTTATTCAAGGATACATCAATCTAATATAGCAATATCATATATGGTCGGGTGTAACGTAGTACATATTTCTTTTTCTTTAGCTCTGAGAATGGGTTAATAGGAAAGAACTGGTTAAATAGAGCGGTAAATAAAGGAATAAACTCAGTAATCAGGTTGTTATTGGCCAGTGATGTACTGGACGTGCCTTGATGCTGGATACACAACAAGAAGGTAAAAGAACGGAACCAGACATAATTACTCAATGGCTTTTTACTCTTCTCTCCGGATACTGTCACCCGGCCAGCAGCGACAGAGTGACAATGGCTTTCCTCCCTCCCTCACTGAAGGTGGTGATGGTGTTATCTGTGGAGGTGTTAGTTGCGATATGTACGTATGTTGCTAGTTACAAAGTATACTGGGTTACTTAAAATGTCTATTGTTACTTTACCACATCTGTTTTATTATTTTACCGCGTCTACTCTGTTAATTACCACGGTTTTTATATTACTCTAACATGTTACCTTTGAAATTATGCAGTTACGCAGCTATGACAGTGACCATACCCTCAGTAATGATGGAACAATGACGCTGACATGACCTGTATTAAGAAAGTAACTGCCTAGATAAGATAAGATTAGATAAGGTAAGATATACTTTATTACCAAACAACATATATATATATACAATAAGAGATTCTTTGTGGTGGAAGCTCAATATAGTCAAATCATTCAGTTAATCCCTTCACTACCATGATGCGCTTCATTCTTCTTACTATTTGGTGATTTTACGTACCTTCAGAAACTTATGTGGGGGGATTAAAATAGTGAAGACTTGGCCATTAATCTTCTCACCTCCCTAGACCCTGCATCATGTCAATAAAATGGTCTAATCGTACACAAATCTCAAGGTAAAAAATGTGTCCCACAAGGGCTTAAAACAATAGAAGCAGAGGACATCCAAACTTGCAAAAACATAAGCTGGCATATATCACAGATTGAAATTCAGAAGCACTTTAACAATGACAAGTGGCTGTACAGTTTTATACTTCACTCATGTACAGTCACTGGCGACAACTGCATTGTTTTTTTTTTGTTTATACGTATTTTAGTCACCGAACAAAAAACGGAATAGCGTGAAGGAATCTGAAGGAGAAACAAAAGTCAGACTCAGTTCACTATAAAATGTTGATGAGCAATAGAGAGAGAGAGAGAGAGAGAGAGAGAGAGAGAGAGAGAGAGAGAGAGAGAGAGAGAGAAAGTGACAAAGTGAAGAAGGAAAGATGATGAAAGATAAATGTAGCACACACACACACACACACACACACACACACACACACACACACACACACACACACACACACACACACACACACACACACACACACACACACACATTCTCTCTTTCTCTCTCTCTCTCTCTCTCTCTCTATATGACATTCTCCATTCAACTTTATCTTACTCTCGTCTTTCCACAAACTAAACCACGGCTCTTGAAAAATTCACCTTACCTGCGTTTCTTTGTTCTATCTCTTATTACCTGGCTCTACCTCCAATTACGCTGGTCCAGGTAGGAACACGTAAAGAGGCTGGAATAAAGTAATGTTTGATAAAGGCAGAGTGATAATATAAGGGTTATGTTGAAGCTAAAATGTCTTGGAATTACGTAAAAGGTATGCAGTGTTCAGGAGGCAGTATTAGGTGTGTTTGGCGTGTCATTGGTTGTGTTTATGGAAGTTATGGGTATAGAGTGATGTGATATACAAAAGAGAGGACTAAGGGAGAGTTTGTAGTGGTGATAAGTAATAGTAATAGTAGTTGTTGTGTTTGATGATGAGGAGGAAGAAGAGAGGGAGGAAAAGGATGATGATGATGATGATGATGATGATGATGATGATGATGAGGAGGAGGAGGAGGAGGAGGAGGAGGAGGAGGAGGTGATTGTAGAAATGGAGGAGAGTCATACACTGGATGATCTCAATTTTACCTTGCCAGCACCACCTCCTCCTCCTCCTCCTCCTCCTCCTCCTCCTCCTCCTCCTCCTCCTCCTCCTCCTGTGTTTACATGCATACTACACTACACCGCATACACGCACAGATAGCCCAGAGTGAACGGTCACTACTACTACTCTCGACCTGTGACGGGCTGTGTTTGGATAGGGCCTTGTCAACCATTGATCATCATCGGGAACTAAGTACCAGGGATCAATGTTGCAAGGGGTTATCAGCGTACGGCGTCCCTACAGGGAAAGTATGCTATCTCAGTGGATTGAACGGAGCTGGGGCCTGATTGACTGCTGCCTCCCTAGAAAGCGCCAGGCAAGGCTGCCGCACCACCCATTCGACATACACACTGTGCATCCACGTACACAATGCACACACAACATGACATTTACCAAGCGTTAACACTTTCCCCCCACAAACACAAGTAGTCAGACGTAGATTACACATTTCCTTTTCACTCTCTACTAAAATTCCATGTGATTTTTTAATATCACATGGTTTCGCCTTTTTTCCTGCCAGCCTCGGCTGGAGGGAGGGATGAGTGGGGAGGAGCCTTCTGCTTTGCTGTCCTGTCTCTACCACTGGTAGTTAGTAGATAGTCTCCACAAACAGCCCAGTAAGGACCTAAGGGTCTGTTGCTGTTTGTCTTCCTTTGTATTCCTCTGTATTCCTCCTTCTCCTCCTCCTCCTCCTCCTCCTCCTCCTCCTCCTCCTCCTCCTCCTCCTCCTCCTCCTCCTCCTCCTCCTCCCTTTATTACTATCATAGACCTAAACAACCTTATCCCCTCTCTCACTCCCACACACACACACACACACACACACACACACACACACACACACACACACACACACACACACACACACACACACCTTTCCCTGTAAACTCATCCACCCTCGTGTCGGCCCTCACCGTGACTTGACATTCTCATTCCCCTCGCCTCAACCACACGCCGGCCATGGACCTCCCGCCCTCCCCATACAGCGGTGATGCAAAAGGAAAAGGAGCAAGGATAATATGAAAAATTCAAAACAGCAAGGGCGTCCCCTTCATGTGGCTGCAAGTCGCTGATACATTGCAACTGAGTATTATTTATATCGAGGCGTGTGAGAGAGGCAAGGGAGCGGGTGAGGAAGCTGAGCCGAGCCAGCTAGCGAAAGGAGAGAGACAGAGATAGAGTGAAAGAGGTAGAGGGAGAGGAAGAGGAGAGAGGAGACACACACACACACACACACACACACACACACACACACACACACACTCACTCACAGGAATAGTAGTAGCAGAAGTTGCGTGGAGATCGAAGTGAGTAAAGGGAAGGGAAAGGGGAGCACCGAAAATATTTTAATCAGATGAATTAGTACTAATAAGGATGAGAAAGCTCGCTCGCCACGCCGGAAGAATAAAACTGACAAAAGCTTGAGTTCTTAAAAAAAAAAAAAAGCAGCGAGGTAATGAAGTGGTCGCCGGGAGGAGAAGCAGAGGGCGTGATGAAGGAAGGTGCAGTACATTGACAGACCGTGGTAGGGACAGAGAAGGTGAAGGAAGAGGGACTGGAAGAGGACAGAGGGAACGAGAAAAGGTAGATGGGGATAAGGACAAAGAAGAGCACTATAGAGGATGATAAAAAAGAAAAAGGAAGATAGATAGGAGGAGACAGGAACAAAGAAGAAGAGGAGAAATCGGAGGAGGAGGAAAATAAATACGAGTAGGTACAAGGAGGAGGGAAAGAAAGTAGATATGGAAAAGAAGGAAAAGAAGGACAAAGAAGAGACTATAGACGAGGGAAGAAAGCAGTAGAAATGAAACAAAGAGAAAGAGGAAAAGAATAATGAATAAATACAAGAAAGATAAGAAGAAATACAAATAGATGAAGACAAGGAGGATAAAAGAAGAAGGCAATAAACAATTACAGAAAAGACGAAGAGAATACAAACCAAAGGGAATGTAAAAGATGACGATAGAAAAGCAAGACGAGGGAAAAGAACGAATGGGGGACAAAGAAAACGAAGAGTAGGGCAATAGATGGAGGACAAAGAGGACGAAAATGACGACAATAACAATGAAAATAACAAGGAAATAAAAGAGGAAAACACCGTGAGAGAGGAGGGAAAAAGGAAGCGGGGAGTTATGAAGTGTTGGTGAAGAAAACGAAAAAAAAGAGGAGGAGGAGGAGGAGGAGGAGGAGGAGGAGGAGGAGGAGGAGGAGGAGGAGGAGGAGGATTAGAAGGGGAAAAGGAGGAGGTGGAGGGAGTGAAGTAAGTATGAGTCACTGCTACATGACCTTCTCCTGGTGTAGTTAGCAGTTTCCTCTCTCCTCCTCCTCCTCCTCCTCCTCCTCCTCGTTCTCCTCCTCGGCATATATTATTGACTGGCGCCCTTCGAAGTCGTGCAATAAGCCCCTTTATCCGTGCAGTTGTAAAGGTCAGTGTGGGGGAGGAAGGGGCGGCCGCGTGCACACCAGAGCCAAAGGGACGAGGAAACACTTGCACGATTGCCACCACCACCACCACTACCACTACCACCACAACCACCACCACCACCACCACCACCACCACTGCCACCACACCACTGCTGCTTCCGTTCTATACACTACCACTAACACAAGCATTGGTGTTTTCCTTACTGGTGTTATTAAGGTTGCTGTATCTCTGTCATCGCCGTCACCACCGCCACAATGTTCACCACTACCACCGCCAACAACAGTACTCAAAGTCTAACCTCCCCCACATGTCCACACAGTACACAAAACATACGTATTCTCTCTCTCTCTCTCTCTCTCTCTCTCTCTCTCTCTCTCTCTCTCTCTCTCTCTCTCTCTCTCTCTCTCTCTCTCTCTCTCTCTCTCTCTCTCTCTCTCTCTCTCTATGTATATATATATATATATATATATATATATATATATATATATATATATATATATATATATATACAATTACCTATCCTCTCGCCTAAAGCAAAATATGCATTGGGATAAATACGAAAGAGGGGACACAGGAAAGAGTGTGCGCACGAAAGAGGGGACATACTGAAGAGCCGAAACATGGAAGAGGGGAAACAGGGGAAGAGGAAAAACATGAAAGACTCAATAAATGGATAAGGGAGGGTCTAGAAGAGGGGAAAGAGGTGAGGGGTGACGGGGAGACGAAGTAAGAGAGAGAGAGAGAGAGAGAGAGAGAGAGAGAGAGAGAGAGAGAGAGAGAGAGATGAAGGAAGGAAGGAATGATGTTTGTTTGTCGGGATTAAGAGCGCGATATTGAGTTAAGAAAAGACTGCGTTATCTCTAAAGAAATCTAAGATGGACACACACAGACTACCGCTCACAACACCTTCATACACTCCTTCCTTGTCTGCACACTCATCTCATTACTGCCCTCCCTCACGTGACGCTCTGAGCTGAGACACTGTCGGCCGCCTCCTGACTCACGTAAGTCTTGGCGCCACTAGTAGGATGAAAACCCGTGAATCAGCTAAGTTTCTGCCATTCATGTGACTCAGTACTAGAAGGAAGGTTATTTTCGTCGTAGGAATATTGAGTGAGTCAGGACAGTTTCTATTTATAAGACAGTACTTCCTTATGCGTAAGTGAAAGGGACAGTTTGGTGAGGCGAGGTGACGTGGCTCCACTGACTCATGAGGTTTTGGGTCAAGGATAAAGTGTTCGGTTAGTCAGAATATATGTTACTAAACACTAAGGTAGGTATTCTTAACCCCCTTAAGTCCAATGCCGCGTTTTCATATTCATTCTGTTTAGTATTTGGTGATTTTATACGGTTTCAGAAATTTATGTAGGGGTTGAAATAGCAAAGAATCTTTTGACCTCCATAGACGCTTCCTAATGCAAATGAAATCGTCTAATCATACCCAAAAATCATGGTACAAATGCGTCCTGGTACTAAAGAGGTTAATTGTGAGAGAAGTGGGGGTTTTATTCACCACAAACATATACGTAATATTCCCCTGTAAACTTAAGATATGATTGCTTCGTGTGGAGGATGAGACAAGGAGAGTCAACATGAAAAAAATGCCTTCAAAATACCAACAGTATAGAATGTATCATTGGAATTATAGATAAAAATCAGCCTTGAAAAATTATAATGCTTATCACTAGAACAGACAACGAAGCCTTGAAATACTAGTAATCTATCACTAGAATCATAATAAACAACAACCTTGAAATACCAAGAATCTATCATTAGAATAATAAAAATAGCTTTAGAAATACCAATAACCTGTAATTGATATGATAAAGACAGCCTTGAAATACCAATAATCTATCACAGCAAGCATTAAAAAGATCCTTGAAAACCCACAACAACTTCCACTCGAGCCGGTTAAGAAGGAGCTGAGAGGAGGCGCTGTAGTGTGAGGATATGGACCTGAATGTCACGTTGGCGTCCTCAGTGACCCGTGTGTGCCCTTGCGTATGTACAGAGCGTCCCTTGCCAGACACAGCAGTATCGGTAACACGGTATTCTCACGCGTTACTCCCAATTATCGGTGACTAAGGTGAGGGCGAGGAACGCGGGTTGGTTGGCAGCAGTGAATGACCCCCTTGCTTGGCCGAGTCTTTGAGGTGGCGTTGCGTGCTGATAAAGACACCTGGGAACGCAAGTGCTGCATATGTATAGCACATCTAATTAAGACTAGATCATTGTAGTTGGTGGCGGTGGACGGGGACTCAAGCACTTTTGTTTCCGTGACGAAGAGAGGAGAAAAAAATACAGAGAAAAGAAAGTAATCATTAGGAATTGAAAGAAGAAAAATGCATATAAACTAGAAGAGAAGGCGAGTAAAAGAAAGAGTAAAGAAAAAGTAGATCACTGTTCACTGTGGCTGCTGGTGAGCTTTTGGTGGAGAGAGGAGGAAAAAAGACAGGTATGGGGAAAAGCAAAGAAGTAAGGAAGTAAACGTTGGAAATTGAAAGAAAGAAAGAGAAAGAGAGAGAGAAATAAAGGGAAGTTTAAAGTAATTATGTGGAATGTAAAAGACACAAAAGATGACTCAAGGAACACAAACAGGTGGGAATTACCAGAAAAAATCGAGAAACGCAAGAGGAAGTGAGGGTAGAGCAGGAGATGATGACTAAGAAGAAGAAGAAGAAGAAGAAGAAGAAGAAGAAGAAGAAGAAGAAGAAGAAGAAGAAGAAGAAGAAGAAGAAGAAGAAGAAGAAGAAGAAGAAGAAGAAGAAGAAGAAGAAGAAAAAGAAGGAAGAGGAGGAGGAGGAGGAGGAAAAAAATGAGTAGAAAGAGGAGGAAAAGGAAGAGAAGGAAGAGAAGGAGGAAGAAGAGATAGCTTACGAAAATATGAGAAGAAAGAGGAGGAGTAGGAGGAAGAGAAGGTGGAAGAGGAGGAGGAAGAGAGTGCATACGAGTACAACTGAGTGCGTTAGGGGCGAGGGAGGGGGAGCGGGGAAAGACGGGAGGGGGTGACCTTAACCAACCCTTCCGGTGGTGGATTCGTCCCAGGAAACTGGATGCATTTTTCATGGCCGTGTTCCCTTCTCTTCCCCGAGCGGCGCGGTGTGGAGGCGGTCATCTCTGCCGTCCACTGCGCCACCGCCCGCCGCCCACCAGGAGTACTGCTTGGTGGCATTTAATTCCTAGCCCACCCCGTTGACGGGTCCCCTGGTGGGCGTGGCATCCGGGCGACGGTTTCCTGGCAGTCACGAAACTGTGCTAATATTGATGACGGCAGGTGGGGAAGGGAAAGAAGCGAGGGAGGGGAGCGGAGGGGAGGGAGGGGAAGGAGGGGAGCGGTAGAGAGGTAAGGGGGATGAGGGGAGGGAGGATAATAGAGAATGGATTTAGGGAAAGGGGAAATAACACTCCCACCCGCTCCCTAATCTTCAGGTTACTTTACACACACACAAACACACAAACACGCACACACGCACACACACGCACACACACATATGCACGCACACACACACATGCACACACACACACACACACACACACACACACACACACACACACACACACACACACACACACACACACACACACACACACACACACACACACACACACACACACACACACACACACACACACACACACACACACGGAATGCCTACCAAATAAGCAAGTAACTAAGGAAACAATGCGATAAAAGTTTTCCTTCCTGCACAAAAACTTCACATTTCACCAAAGAAGCACTACTTTATCACTGCATTCACGAGAGAAACCTTTACGTACCATCACCAGTAACAACATGCGAGACTTCAGTTGTTCCTATCACACTGACAGTAACAAGAAACAAGAATACGACTCTGATTTCTTTCATAATCCACATTGCTTTTTCTGTAGAGATCCTCTCCTTTTTTTTTTTTCACTTTTAACTCCCTCAGTGCTGGGACACATTTTTACCTTAAGATTTGTGTACGATTAGAATATTCTATTGACATTAAGGAAGAGTCTATGGTGGTTAGAAGATTAATGGCCACACTCTTCGCTATTCTATTCCCCACATGAGTTTCTGAAGCTGTATAAAATCACCAAATAGTAACAAGAATAAATATAGAAAAGCGTCATGGTACTGAAAGGGGTCAAACTCTACGCCAGTGTACTTCTAACATAAAAAAATGAAATAAAAAATAAAAGTTTAATGATGTCATGTATTGAGTGACGGTGAGGTGAAACAGTCATATAAATTAGAAACCCAGTGAGCGATATACAAAAATGAATAGCCGGGGACGCGAGAGGAGTGAGTGAGACACGGTAGTTAAGAAGGTTAGAGGTGTCATGTCGTGTCGAGAGAGAAAGTGGCGACAGTTGGACAAGGTTAGGGAGACGATCACGTGAGGCAAGAAGAGGGGGGAGGGCGAGACTAGGGGATGGATGGATGGACCGGACGCGTGGGAGTGAGGTATGCAGGTCCCAGCTCCGTGACTCACTCGATGAAGACAGTCGGTGAGCTTCGCACGCACGCAAACTGGCGCCATTGTTGCCTATAACGTGGTAGCCGCTGCTTCTCCCCCTCTCATGAGGAGGGTGGCGCCATGCAGGGGAAGGCGCCAAGGGTGGTTGCGCCGCCGTCCATACTCGCACACTCACTCGCTCGCTCACTCACTCAGTCATCCTGCGGCATCTGAGTGTATTGAGCTGTATGTGAAGCCGTGAAGGATGAGCGGCGCCGAATGAATAGGTGTGTGTGTGTGTGTGTGTGTGTGTGTGTGTGTGTGTGTGTGTGTGTGTGTGAGAGAGAGAGAGAGAGAGAGAGAGAGAGAGAGAGAGAGAGAGAGAGAGAGAGAGAGAGAGAGAGAGAGAGAGCAGCAACAAATAAACAAACAGATACACGAACAAACCAACAGACACTATAAGGCCACAGAAAACCAAGATTCATTACATCACACACAGCCCAGCACACACACACACACACACACACACACACACACACACACACACACACAGATCCACCACAGTTATTAAACATACGCATATCACTGAAGTATCCCCGCATGAGCCTTCCAAAACACGGCGTGGAGGTGCTGGTGGTGGAGGTACTGGTGGTGGTGGTAGTGGTAGCGGCGGTGCGTCAGGGCGCGTGGGTCTGGAACACGTGGCGGCGTGACGTCACTGACCAGACGTGCTCTAGTGGCTGACTAAGAGTGGTTGTAGCGGCGTGGGGGGCGGGAGATGAGGGGACAAGGAGGACGGGGAGGGGACGCGCGTGTGAGGGGGAGCGTGACTCACAAAGGGGAGAAGTACTACTACTGGCACGCCGAGGGGAGGTTGATGAAGGGAGGGGAGCAGAGAGGGAGAGAAGGGAAAGAAGGACAAGCAGAAAGAGTGCGTGAGAGGTAAGGGGAGAGAAGCCCCGAGGAGAGGAGGGGAATAGTAGCGGTATGGGGAGAGGGAAGTACTTAAAATAACATGGTGATAAAGTGACGAGTGGAGTGATGGCGAGGGAGAGAGAGAGAGAGAGAGAGAGAGAGAGAGAGAGAGAGAGAGAGAGAGAGAGAGAGAGAGGCAGGAAGGCTGAGAGGGAGCGAGAGGAAAGCCTGAGGGGAAAGGAAAGAGATATAGGAAATGAACGTAAAAATTGTCTTGAAGGGAGGATGTGTTGCAAGTGTTGGCAACGCTAAAACAACAACAACAACAACAACAACAACAACAATAGCATAAAAAGTCATGATAATGATAATACAAGGTTGCTATCAAAATCATTATGAGATCAAACATATTGGAATAATTCAGAGATGCATATAAAGATAGAAACATAGATGAATAAATGAATAATAGGCTAAAAACAAACATATAGATATTATTTTAACACTCAGCCAATAACAGAAAATAATTATGGACAAGAATGCTGTGATGAGAGAGAGAGAGAGAGAGAGAGAGAGAGAGAGAGAGAGAGAGCATAGGAAAAGAAGAGGGAAATGATGTAGGAGAATGAAGAACAGAGAAGAGTATATGGATAAGAGGGAGGCGAGATTGGAGGGAAAGAAGGAAGAGGAAGAGGAGGAGGAGGAGGAGAAGGAGGAGGAGGAGGAGAGAGGAGGGAGGAGGAGGGAAGGAAGGAGGGTTTTATCCGGTTTCATGGATGATGAGTTGATGTAATGTGACCTGAGATGAGAGGGGGAGAGAAGAGGGGAGGGAAAGGAAGGAAGAGGGAAGAGGAAGGAGGAAGGGAGGGAAGTGCTATGGAGAGTCCAAGAGCTGCTCCACCCATCCCTGCCTGCCTCCTACCCACACCCCTCTCCTCATCCTGCCCCCGCCCTCCCTGCCTCTCGTGTGTCATAATGTAAATGCAATACAAGCGAAAACAATGTGGTGTTAGCAGGTCTGATGACACCACACGCTGCTGGCAATGGCTTACTGCGGAGAGAGAGAGAGAGAGAGAGAGAGAGAGAGAGAGAGAGAGAGAGAGAGAGAGAGAGAGAGAGAGAGAGAGAGAGAGAGAGAGAGAGAGAGAGAGAGAGAGAGAGAGACTTTGGTTCAATTACCATAATTTTGTTAGTGGGGGATAATGTTTAACAGACTTGTTGTACGGTGAAGCGACGCTAAAGTTATTGGAATGCTCACTTCATGAATCTATGCGAGATTGTGACAAGAAAGCAAAGTTTAGTTTCAGGCTTTTCCTGTGAAGTTCTTGGTAGCGTTCACAGACAGAAAGCGTTCTAGCCGCTGCGTACCTGAGGAACCCGGGACAGTAACACGAAACATGACAAACACATCCCGCAGACTTCTGCCGCCGGGGACTTTGGGAGAGCTTGGAGAATAAGTTCTTGATCTGATTCGTATACAGATTCCGTTTCAAAATTTCATCCCGGGATCTATCAAACTTCAAAATTACACTGATATTGAGTTATATTGTTTGAAGTATTTCGCAGACAAAGCTAAACATGGATGAATAAATAGCATAGAGTGCAAGAAGCAAGGATAGGCAATAAGGTAAGTTATTAGTTTAGCCCCGCACCTTGAGGCTGTCAACGAGAGGAAACACAACTAGTAAGCCTCAAAGAATACTTGGATCTTTTAAGCGAAAAGTGATTATGAACAAAGTATTTGCGAGTATCAAACGTAGCGGTGATGAAGGCATTTGAGGAAAGCAGGAAATCTTGGGGGCTGTAATACACCGTCATGCAAGAGAATAAAGGACTAGAAGAAAGGATTTGTATAACAAAGGAGCTCATTAACTGTCGCTCAAGGAATGTTAGAAAACGCACACACACTTCGTATTGTTGTGTGGCAGCAAGAGAAAGTTGTAAGCAGTCATCAGGTGCAACTTATAAATCTTTCACTATGGCTGCGCGGGACTTTGACTTTCGTATGTTTAGAAAGGTAAGGAATGCAAATGTCGGTGAATTCTTTAAGACATGTTGTTACAGTCGCGGAGGAGAATGACTTTATTGCTACTGAGGCAACACTGGCAGGTCAAGATTTAGTGAACGTTGGGATGACAAATCGCCACAAAAGATAGTCTTTTCAACATTATCAGTTAAATGAAGTGATGACGAAGGTGCCTCACTTTCAACTACGATTCAAGAAACCTCATCACGAGAAAGTACTGAGAAGAAACCAATGCAAAGACAAAATGACTGTCCTACATAATTCTTTGAGCAAACCACCATGAAAGAACCCAAAACATTGTAATCACAGTGACAAAATGTATAGAGGAATATTTCTCAGCCCAAATTAATAAGGAAAAACCTTTTAAACATACAATCAGTATAGAGAATAAATAGCAAGTAAACTGAAAGGAAAGCAAGGCGCCTGGACCGTCGGCATGGAGGGACGTGAGGGGAGAGCGGCGGTAATAAGCCAAGACTTCGTTGTGTGTCGCCACGGCGCCCGGCGGACTCCGTTACTCCCATGCCGCGGCGTCGGCAGGTGACTCATGAGGAGGGAGGGTGACCAAGCCGGCCCGGGTGGCGCCAGTCAGGCAGTGAAGGGACGCCGAGGTGGTCTGATTAGAGGGGGGAGAGGGGCGGACAGAGGAGGACGGCAGCGTAACATTAAGTGTGTGTGTGTGTGTGTGTGTGTGTGTGTGTGTGTGTGTGTGTGTGTGTGTGTGTGTGTGTGTGTGTGTGTGTGTGTGTGTGTGTGTGTGTGTTTTCTCAAAAGAAAAGAGAGAGAGAGAGAGAGAGAGAGAGAGAGAGAGAGAGAGAGAGAGAGAGAGAGAGAGAGAGAGAGAGAGAGAGAGAGAGAGAGAGAGAGAACACATGATAAGAACTTTATCTGCTGTGATACACTGAGGGAACAGAAATCTTACAGTGAGTAAAACATCAAAACTTTGCGTAAGGCGGACGGGTACAAAAAGAAATCCAAGTCTAAAGTGAGGAACTGATTATCTGAGGCCGAGGTGAGGAGAGGAGAGGGAAGGAAGTGAGAGAGAACTGGGGAGGGAGTGGCGGTGGGGAGAGTGAGCGTTTTGGGGGATTTCACTAACCAGCGTCGTGAAGGGGAACACAGAACATGAATCAGAGAGGGCAAGAGGACGACAGGTAGAGGCCAGGTGGGCGCCAGGTGTGGGCTTTACTTAACTGGTGATGAGGGGAAGCCGGTTAGGGAAGCACGGGGCCCCAGAAGGCAAGGGTGGAAAGGGGAAGGAAGAAAGGAAGAAAGGGGTGGGGGGTCGCGGGAGTATAGATTCCAGCGTCCATATATTGCTAT
>NC_059301.1:17612253-17619753 GCF_017591435.1 Portunus trituberculatus | reverse complement strand
CTCTCCTGCTCGCACCCTCCGCCGCCTCGCTTCTCCGCCTCCTGCAAATTAAAGTCCCTTTTAATTCTGGACACGGTGGACACCCCTCTCGCTGGCTGTGAAGGCTGAATCACGGAGCCTCACTTGTTAATTTAGAATGTGGCTCATTGCTCCTCCTCCTCCTCCTCCTCCTCCTCCTCCTCCTCCTCCTCCTCCTCCTCCTCCTCCTCCTCCTCCTCCTCCTCCTCCTCCTTCTTCATCATCTCCACCAACGCCACTCGCTCAGTATATCCCAAGGATATTATCAAATACACAAGGATTTCTATGTCAACATTCTCAAAGGGATGCAATGAAATATTGTTTAATGTGTAGTGAACGTATATTGATGTGAGAACTTCATGAGACGGTAAAAATATGAGTATTGAATTAATCTCCCTGGTTTAGAGTACAACAAAGGAGGAAGGCAGACAACAATAACCAATCCTCCACCAAAACTCTGAGACACTCCATCGCCAGGATAGCATTGTTGAATCCTCCTGAGAAATTCTGTCTGAGTGATGTGAAGGTTGCTGGTGATCAGACTGTACCAGACAACCTCGTTGCTAATCTGTTCTTTGACAAAATCATCATGTCAAAAGGAATGTAAAATGGAAATAGCAAACTAAAAGTTTGCGTGATCCTCCACATGTATAACGTCATTGACTTTGTTCAAATACGAAAAGCAAATTGTATATGAATATCTATAACAGAATATCCACAGTTTTTTGAGATATTAGATGAATATTGTTCATGATGCAGATCCTTTTGTAAGCCTCACTTTCATCTCCTTGCCGAGAGTCAGATGGAGAAAGGCAGACAATCGCCAATTCCTTTCCTTACAACACACGATCCTTAAATTTACTTCACGAAATAGAAAAAAAAAAAAATTAACAGGAAAGACAGCAGGAAATTTTAGTCCGAAGCAAGAGCGCAATACGTGCATACAGTCTGAACGTAAGAAAACATGTGCTAGCTACTCTTGTTTCAGCCTGGATTTCTTTACCACATCTCCCACTCATTACATAGAGACTATTTACATCAAGGTCTAATAGCAACTGGATTTTGTGTTGTATATTAACGCGCTCGACAAAACAAAAACGTCTCTGCCATCATGTTTCAGTGAGGCGGCGGTGTGATCTGAGCGCACATTGTTTTGCTTTTCTAGTGAAGGATAAACAGCATCCATGCGAGAGACAACACTGCAGAGGTCAACGACATCAGGTGTATATTTCACACTTCTTTTTCAATAATCTTTAAGTTCAAGGAGTCTTTGTGTATCTGTATGGAGCCTCGGTGAATATACTGGGTCATATTCTGTAACACACTATTTTCCCCCTAAAGATTGTTTTGAAAGATCACCTTGTTATTTTTCGATGTTAATTTATCTCTAGACTCTTGAAAATTTCCTGATAACGGCGATAATTTTCACAAAATGCCACTAAACAGCACATTTTGGAAAGGCTCATTAATCAGTCTGTGGTGTTGTGATCATGCTAGTTTTACCTTAACTAGTAAAAATAAATAGTTTGGTGAAATCAATTCTCTCCTAAGGACAGACATTTTTTTTTTATCAGACTTCTAGATAAAAGTCTCTTGTGGGTGATTTTCTCACAGCAGTTGTTTCCATCACTGTGGCTGAATGAACGTTTAAAGAATCACGCTCCCTTGAGTTTTTACACAGTACACGAAGAGACAGGATGAACAGAGTCCATGCGCGAACTAAAGTGTGTACAAAAGAAATGAGTTTTTCCACGAGTGTCCGGCATGTGTAGGGCCGCCTGTGGTTCGATGTGTCTACGGGCCACGAAGTGGGGACGCGGCCCCGGCCCTGCCAGCAGCTGAGGAAAGAGCGGACGCCGAAGACTACGCTTCTATTCGAGCTTCAGTATCGATTTTCATTTGGAGGGGAACATGACATGGATGTGCTAAGGGAAAGTGGGTCAAGGTGAGAAAGTCGGGCACGGCGCGGCACTGGATGGCACCTGTCTCTTGGCGGCAGCACTCTTAGTAGTGGTGGTAGTCCGGTTGGGATGTGGCTTTGCATCGTGTCACTTTCTCGTGCCAGCAGTCACCAACATTGATGAATGTTGACTCCATGCACAGTCTGCCGATGCTACTGTTGCATTCCCATTCATTATCTTTTTTTTTTTTTTTTTTTTTTTTACATTACAAGGGCACTGGCCAAGGGAAAACAAAGTGTTGGAAAAAAAAAATCCCGCTGGTTGCCAGGCCCTGTTAAGAGGAAAGTAGAAAGAGAAAAAACAAAAAAATCTAAAAGGAGGGTCCAGTTAACGTAAGAGGTGTCTTGACACTCCTCTTTTGAAAGAGTTTAAGTCATAGGCAGGTGGAAATACAGACACAGGTAGAGAGTTCCAGAGTTTACCAGTGTAGGGAATGAAGGAGTGAAGATACTGGTTAACTCTTGCATTAGGAAGATGGACAGAATAGGGATGAGAAGAAGTAGAGAGTCTTGTGCAGCGAGGCCGCAGGAGGGGGAAGGCATGCAGTTAGCAAGTTCAGAAGAGCAGACAGCATGAAAACAGCGGTAGAAGACAGATAAAGATGCAACATTGCGGCGGTGACTTAAAGAATCAAGACAGTCAGTTAGAGGAGAAGAGTTGATAAGACGAAAAGCTTTAGATTCCACCTTGTTTAGTAAAGCTGTGTGTGGATCCCCCAGACATGAGAGCCATACTCCATACACGGGCGGATAAGGCCCTTGTACAGAGCAAGCAGCTGGGAGGGAGAGAAAAATGGACGAAGACGCCATAGGACACCTAACTTCTTGGAAGCTGATTTAGCAAGAGTAGAGATGTGAAATTTCCAGTTTAGATTTTTAGTGAAGGATAGACCGAGTGTGTTTAATGTAGAGGAGAGGGGAAGTTGAGTGTTATTGAAGAAGAGAGGATAGTTGTCTGGAAGGTTATGTCGAGTAGATAGTTGTAGAAATTGAGTTTTGAGGCATTGAACAAAACCAGGTTTTCTCTGCCCCAATCAGAAACAAGTGAAAGATCAGAAGTTAGGCGTCCTATAGCATCTCGCCTTGAGTCATTTAATTGTTGTTGGGTTGGGCGTCTGTTGAACGCTGTTGAATAATGCAGGGTGGTATCATCAGCATAGGAGTGGATAGGGCATTGAGTCAGATTTAGGAGATCATTGATGAATAATAGAAAGAGAGTGGGTGATAGGACAGAACCCTGTGGAACACCACTGTTGATAGTTTTAGGGAAGAACAGTGACCGTCTACTACAGCAGCAATAGAACGATCGGAAAGGAAACTGGAGATGAAGGTACAGAGAGAAGGATAGAATCCGTAGGAGGGTAGTTTAGAAATTAAAGATTTGTGCCAGACTCTATCGAAGGCTTTCGATATGTCAAGGCCGACAGCAAAGGTTTCACCGAAGTCCCTAAAAGAGGATGACCAAGATTCAGTTAGGAAAGTAAGAAGATCACCAGTAGATCTGCCTTTACGGAAACCATACTGGCAATCAGAGAGAAGGTTGTGAGCTGATAGATGCCTCATTATCTTCCTATTAAGGATAGACTCAAAGGCTTTAGAAAGGCAGGAAATCAAAGCTATAGGGCGGTAGTTAGAAGGATTGGAGTGGTCACCTTTTTTAGGGACAGGTTGAATGTGAGCAAACTTCCAGCAAGAAGGATAAATAGAAGTAGAGACACAGATGAAAGAGTTTGACCAGGCAGTGAGCGAGTTCGGAAGCACAGTTTTTGAGAACAACAGGAGGGACTCCATCCGGACCGTAAGCCTTCCGAGAATCAAGGCCAGAGAGGGCCAGGAAAACGTCTTTATAAAGAATTTTAATTTTAGGGATGAAGTAGTCAGAGGGTGGAGGAGTAGGAGGAATATGCCCAGAATCATCCAAAGTTGAGTTGGTAGCAAAGGTTTGAGCGAAGAGTTCAGCTTTAGAAAAAGAAGAGACAGCTGTAGAGCCATCTGGATGAAGTAAAGGAGGGAAAGACGAAGAAGTAAAGTTGTTAGAGATATTATTGGCTAGATGCCAGAAATCTCGAGAGGAGTTAGAATTGGAAAGACTTTGACATTTTCTATTGATGAAAGAGTTTTTAGTAAGTTGGAGAATAGATTTGGCATGATTACGGGCAGAAATATATAGGGCATGAGTTTCAGCAGTTGGATGGCTACGGAACCGTTTGTGAGCCGCCTCTCTATCATTGACAGCACGAGAACAAGCAGAGTTAAACCAAGGCTTTTTAGCTTTAGGGTTAGAGAAAGTATGAGGAATGTATAGCTCCATGCCAGAGATAATCACCTCTGTTATGCGCTCGGCACAAAGAGAAGGATCTCTGACATGAAAACAATAATCATCCCAAGGAAATCAGAATAGTACTGCCTTAGTTCCTCCCACTTAGCAGAGTTAAAATGCCAGAAGCACCTCCGCTTAGGCGGGTCCTGAGGCTGCACTGGAGTGATAGAACTGGTAACGGAAATTAGATTGTGGTCGGAGGAGCCCAACGGAGAGGAAAGTTTAACAGAGTAAGCAGAAGGGTTGGAGGTTAGGAAAAGATCAAGAATGTTGGGCGTGTCTCCAAGGCGGTCAGGAATACGGGTAGGGAACTTCACTAGCTGCTCTAGGTCATGAAGGATAGCAAAGTTGAAGGTTTGTTCACCAGGTTGGTCAGTGAAAGAAGATGAAAGCCAAAGCTGGTGGTGAACATTGAAATCCCTAAAATGGAGATCTCAGCAAAAGGAAAGTGAGATAAGATGTGCTCCACCTTGGAAGTCAAATAGTCAAAGAATTTTACATAGTCAGAGGAATTAGGTGAGAGGTATACAGCACAGATGAATTTAGTTAGAGAGTGACATTGAAGTCTTAGCCAGATGGTAGAAAATTCTGAAGATTCAAGATTGTGGGCACGAGAGCAAGTGGTGTCGTTACGCACGTATGCGCAACATCCAGCTTTGGATTGAAAATGAGGATAGAGCAAGTAGGAGGGAACAGAAAAGGGGCTGCTGTCAGTAGTCACAGACAACTGTGTTTCAGTTAGGAAGAGAAGATGAGGTTTAGTAGAGGAGAGGTGGTGTTCCACAGATTGAAAATTAGAACGAAGGCCACGAATGTTGCAGAAATTGATAGTGAAAGTATTAGATGAAGTGTCAAGACACCCAAGGTCGACAGCAGAGGGCAGTCCGACCTGGGGACATTTATGGTCCCCTCCCCAGAGGGGGACTCCGAGGCAGGGCGTGGTGAAGCCATTATTAAATTTTGATTTGAAGAGAGTGTAAAAGTGTAAGGTGTTGTAGTGTAGTGTAGGAAGTAGTAGAAGTTGTCTTTAGAGGGCAGGCTGCAGCTGCTCAATTGTATAAATGAGACCACAAAGGGAACCGGGAAGAGAGGACACGGGGAATCACTCAGTCTGCAGCACTGCCTACATCCCCGTAAGTACCTCTCCTGGAGTATTCCACCGGGCGGCAGGTGACTACTGCCTACTCCAGGCCGTTCATAATTCAGCCAACAAATTCGTACATTCGAAATTTCGCAGACATTGTTTTAGAAAGAAAGAAAAAAACTGTAAGAATTTGAAAATGTTAAATATTATGCAGTTTTAGGTTCGCATTCCTAGACTTTTCGTGTACTGTGTAAATAAACAAAGAAGAAAATATTTAGTAAGGGATTGATGTCTTGATCTTCAGTCTTACAAACTCATAAATTAGCTTTGTGTGACTCCATCTTAACTTGGTGTCTTCTCAGAGCCTCCAGCTACAGCGCCAGTAAGTAAGAGGTGTGTCTGAAGCACGAGAGTGATTCAGTGTAGCATTATGTTCATCATATCCTTTGGAAAGTAAGCAGCTCACAGCTTGTATCACGTTTAATGTTACAGCTTTGCATTTGATTTATGTTTTACTTATTGATTTATTTGTAATGTTTTTTTCATCTATAGCTGTACTAGACAACCTAGCTGCTGCTCTTCTCTTGTGAGCCTGGGTGATCCTGCCATTCTTCTTTATTTCATTGCTGAGTCCTTCCCGGGACGGGTGCAAAGAAGCTCTTAGAGTGACGGCCTTGCAGCAGCTCACACCTTCCCAGTACAATTGTCGTAGAAAATAACGTTGATAGAAGGCATGCGGTGTAAAGATGGCCAGCTTCCACCAGGACTCCAATTCAGGTCATCAAGATCACCAGTTGTGGGCGCAATTTAGTATTCTGTTTCCTCCAAACCACCTATCCATGTTCATACTTAACATCGACTCTTGTTCTCTTATGATCTCGTGTTGTGTCCTTCTTCCCCTTCAAGCTTGGTTAGCCTGGCTCTTCACCATAACTTCCTTCTCCGTGACGTGGAAGACTCCAGGTAGTGTGGTGGTCGCTGAGCCAAGGTCATCCCTGACGTCAGGCGTGATTAGGGACGTCATTATGCGTGAAAACATTAGCGCCAGGCCTTGGGTGTATCAACAGAAGCATTTAGATAGTTATACGTCTTGTATTACAATTTACATATGGGTGACGCATGCAGACAGTCATTGGATTACTTTCAATTCAGAGGAAGCCAGGTTCACGTGGCTGATGTGTCCTGACAATGCACTTATAGTTTGACGCACGAAACGAATAAGTAATTCACTCAGATACTTAATGTCAAGAAAACATCTTAATATATTGTACTGGCAATTGTTCCTGCAAGTGTTCAATTAAATACAGTAAAGAATTAATGACGGAAACGTTTGGAATTTCACACTTGCTGGAACCAGTCAGCAGACGTGCAAAACTCACGAGTAATACCTGCATTTACAAACACAGTACATATCAACACAACAACTATTTTCACTAACATAGAATAAAAAACAAAACAACAACTCACAATCGCAAAAATGAGCCAAAAATATCTCCATATGCAGTTTTATTAACCAACACAAGAACAAAATCAAAGTGAAAGAGTAATTTTCCCTTGTATGGTAAACGACGTCGCCTTTAAAACATGTGTGGAAATTTGCTAAACGGTGAAAATGGTGTACTTGCATTTCTGTGCCTTTGGAATTAAGAGTGATGCGAGAGTGTGTAAAGGAGTGTAGGCAAGGGTGTGACGGAAGCTGTAATGGTAAGTAGGATTGAGAGGAGAATGCATAGGCGTGTGTGTGTGTGTGTGTGTGTGTGTGTGTGTGTGTGTGTGTGTGTGTGGAGATGCAAAGGAATGAGAGAAGCGCTTCATACATACTCTCTGGGAAAACTAAAAATAGGAAAATGTGAAGGGTGAACAGAAAGAGACGCAGCGGGGACATGAGAAGGATGATAATGTTCGTAATGACGGTTGTAGGTAGGGATGGTGTATGAGAGAGAGAGAGAGAGAGAGAGAGAGAGAGAGAGAGAGAGAGAGAGAGAGAGAGAGAGAGAGAGAGAGAGAGAGAGAGAGAGAGAGAGAAAACAGGTATAGTGTAGCGAGGGGACACATGAAAGGGCTCCCATGTGATATTTGGAGAAGCATATTCAGGAAGGGTAAAGAGAGAGAGAGAGG
>NC_059301.1:17604753-17607253 GCF_017591435.1 Portunus trituberculatus | reverse complement strand
GAGAGAGAGAGAGAGAGAGAGAGAGAGAGAGAGAGAGAGAGAGAGAGAGAGAGTAGAGGGAGCAAGGGGGTGTGAGGGGAAATTTTTATCGCGGAGGCGGACAAAGGTATTTTAGAGTTTCACAACAGACGGTGAGGGGAGGGGAACTCTTTTTTTTTTCTGCGAGTTGTTAACCGGCGTGTTGTGAGGGGAACAGAGCGTGGGAATCGGCTTAGCTGGCCCTTCCCCTCGTCCCCCGGGGCCCCGCCAGATGAATTGTGACCCCTTCGGCCTTTGTGCCAACACGTACCTCTCACTAACCGGTTTTGACAAGCTGGTTTTCTGAAAGTGTGGTGGACTGTTGCGCTGACAATGGCTTACCCCGGAGTGCTTTAATCGATTCCCGACATCCAGGGGCATACACACTCCCCTCTGGCTGCCCGTGCCGCCCTTGAAGGCTCCGAGGGGCTGTGGGTGCAGGGAGACTGTGTTACACCCCTTACCCCTTACCCCTCTCGTCCCTCTCTCGGCCCTCTCGCACCTCCGACACACAGGAAGGCGAGGAGAGAGCTTGAGTGCCTTCCTCCATGGTTTTCGAGAGTTAGGGATAAACTCAATATAACTCTGGGCTCGTTCATTGGATGTCCATTAGGTGAAAGTGATGGTAGGAGGAGAGGATAAAGAACAAGAAGGGATGCAGAACTACGAGGAGGAGGAGAAGGGGGGAGGAGGAGAGGAGGAAGTATGTATATGGAGGTGAGGTTGAAAAAAAAGGTGAAGAAAGAAGAGGGTGAGCTCATTGGGAAGGACGCTCGAAGGGAGGACGTAAGAAAATATTGAAGGGGAGATCAAGAGGAAGAAAATTAATAAGGCTGGGTCGTCTTAAGTAGAGAGAGAGAGAGAGAGAGAGAGAGAGAGAGAGAGAGAGAGAGAGAGAGAGAGAGAGAGAGAGAGGTGGGGGTGTTAAGGAACCTTTAAACAGTGGCGACTACTGAGAGGAAAGGGTAGAGGGGAAACAAAACGAAGAGGAGGAGGAGGAGGAGGAGGAGGAGGAGGAGGAGGAGGAGGAGGAGGAGGAGGAGGAGGAGGAGGAAGGGAGAAAAGAGGGGATTGAAGGGGAATACCATGGGAGGGTTACGGATGAAAAAGAGGCTTCGAGAGGGGTAAAGATAACAGGTCGAGGGGAGGAGGAAAGAGGGGAGGAGGGGAGGAGGGGAAGGAAGTGTGGAGAGAGGAGGAAAGAAGTGGAGAAATGTGTGTGGAGAGAGACTGGAGGTGTGTGTGTGTGTGTGTGTGTGTGTGTGTGTGTGTGTGTGTGTGTGTGTTTGTGCTGGAGACTACGGAATAAATGTGAGTGCAATTAAAAACGAGGATAAACATGTGAGGAGAGAGAGAGAGAGAGAGAGAGAGAGAGAGAGAGAGAGAGAGAGAGAGAGAGAGAGAGGAATGCTGGTAGAGTAAATAAACAAATATAGGGAAGGATAAACAGATGAATAAAGAAATGTATGAATGCAACTGTTATTGTGAAATGACCCAAGAATATTATAGTCAGAGAGAGAGAGAGAGAGAGAGAGAGAGAGAGAGAGAGAGAGAGAGAGAGAGAGAGTTTATAATACTTCACGGGCTTCTCTATGATAATTTCCGGTGCTATGGTAATGCTCTTTCTGTCCCCCTATCAGTCCCACCCCCCTTTTTCCCTTCACTGCAGATTCCCCACACCGCTCTTCTCCCCTTCCTCCCTCTCCTTCTCTCCCTCTCCCTCTTCCCTTCCTTCCCTCCCTCCCTCGCTGCATCTCCCCTCCCCTCATCCCTTCGCCCCATATTCCCGTCCATTATTTTTCTGTTTCCTTCCATCCCACACCCCAATATTCCTCCCTCATCTTCGCATTTTATCTCCCTGCCTTTCCTATTCCTTTTCCAGTTTTGCTATATCCCCCTCTCTCTCTCTCTCTCTCTCTCTCTCTCTCTCTCTCTCTCTCTCTGGTATATTCGCAGTATCTCTTTCCTACATTTTCTCACATTTTCCCGTCACACAGCCCGCCATTGTCCTCTCCTCCTCACCATAGACTTGTGCTCCTATAATCACTCCCCTTGTTGTCTTCCCTCCCGGCCCTCCACTCATGAGAACCTCCCTTCCTCCTTCCCTCCCTCCCTCCCTCCCTTTCTCTCTCTCTCTCTCTCCCTGATACCTACACACCCTCTCATCATCTTATTCCTCTTACTCTCTGTCTCAAGACCATTATTTTCCCTCTTTTCTCTTGCTTTTTTTTCAGTCCATATCGTGACATGTGGTTTTAGTTTTGGCTGTCATCGCCGCGGCATCAAACTGCGTACTATACGAAATTAACTTGACGGAAGATGAGCGTAATTATAATTGAGAGTGAACAGCTGCGTCTAGCCACGTGCTGAACAAAAGAATGACTGGGGGCTGTAGAGGGCGGGTCGCCGGGCCGCTCAGAGGGAGACGAGAGGAGGGGTGGAAGTGAACCAGGAAGAGAGAGAGAGAGAGAGAGAGAGAGAG
>NC_059301.1:17589753-17599753 GCF_017591435.1 Portunus trituberculatus | reverse complement strand
ATATTCATTCCAATTACTGAGTAATTTACCTTTGCAAATGGCTTCAAAAAGCTTCTAGAATTGCTCCTATTTCACAAACGTTCTAAGAAGGACTTACAGCATCCCCCAAAACAAAGCCTCCCATCTGATAACGCTCGCCGTCCACCAACTCATCCTGGTGTCCAGTGCAGTAATCACTATAAGTAGTAGTATCGGTATCGGCCCAATTAGGTGGTATCGGTATCGGTATCGGAATCGGCCAAAATTTTGGTATCGGTACATTTCTAGTTTTATCAATCTTCCATCCGTCTGCACGTAGTTGTCTGTATGTCTCATTGATAGTTTGTTCATTTACGCTCTATAGTTGTGTATCCCCAAGAAATGCAGTAAAGAGAAAAGACAATATTCTAGATCTATCCAAATCAATGTATGTAAGTAATTTATAGGGCAGATCTGCTTATTGATTAATTCAGTAGTTTGTGTTGACGCTGTGGCTTGTGATGAGGTGTGAGTCGGTGTGGTGGGGCGGCACCAGTGTTCCCTTCCAGCACCACCACCTCTGCTGTGGCGGCAGGAAATAAAAGAAGATCCTTGAGGAAGGTGCGGGTAACTGGGGGGAAGAGGGAGGACTGCATAGACGAATGAATTTTGCTGGTTTGGACATCATATGATGGTTTGCTGCTGGTTCTTTTGTTTTCGCATTAGGAACATGGGTGCACACACACACACACACACACACACACACACACACACACACACACACACACACACACACACACACACACACACACACACACACACATACATAAACAGACAAAAACAGATGTAAGGCCTTTCTCATCACAGCTGCGGTGTCCGAGTGGTTAAGGAGATGGACTTGAAATCCATTGGGCTCTGCCCGCACAGGTTCGAATCCTGTCCGCAGCGCATAATTTTACATTACTAGGCGCTTATTACTCGGCAGCCAGAGATAGGAAAAAGAGAGAGAGAGAGAGAGAGAGAGAGAGAAATGGAGAGGGGGTAAGGTGAGATAGAATGTAACAGATAATAACATCGGCGACGCTATCCCATCGCAAGAGCAAGGAAAAAACTACACAAAGCACAAAGTAATCAAGTTAGAAGAGGAGAACTGTTGGCGAGCACAGAGGCGGCCGAGAGAAGGCTCGCGGGGCCTGGAGGACGGCGTGCCACAATACCAGAGCAATAATGACAATCAGTGTCGCCAAATATCCGGGAGGTGGTGCCTCTTCATATTGTAACTCACTTAATTACACCGAGAATGTGAATCATCAGGGGAAAGCTCCCGCCCAGAGTCACCCTCATCCCACGCATACCTCTCGATTTTCCACTCCTTGTCTTGTTTACCGTCTTCTACCTCTTTTCTAATATCCGGGATAGAAAAGAAGACTTCTGTGGCGCTAATATTGTTTCCTTCAAGTAGTAAAACAAGTAAATGCATGAAATATCCCCGCGAAAGTGGGGAGAAAAGCTGCGCACAGGAATCGAGGCAAATTATTGTTGGTATGCAAGGCGCGCGGTCGTTTTTCGTGGCTCGCGCGATGGTATGTAATCCAGCGGTGCGGAGGGAGGGCGGTCTTGGCCGGCGGTGAGGGGCAAGGCTGTAGGGGAGGATTGTACGGACTCTAGATTGAGTGAGGAGTGGATGTGGTGGTGGAGGCTGTGCTCAGAGACGTGTGGAGAGACTGCCAACAATACTTTACCATGACTGATGTCGTTTTACAATCACTTAACGTTGTCAATGGAGCTTTTACAAAGAAGCAATTGCTGTTTTTTTGTATCTAATTTTACTGTGATAATCTCGTTAAGAGGTTGAAATTACTTTGAGTGTTTATTGCTACATCGATATTGCTTTGTTGTTAAGTGTCGCTGATGTACGAGTAGTTTAGTGTTCATTCATGTGTACACATGATATATAGTTATTTTATTGCATGTAGTGCAAGACTTTTGTGTGTGTGTATGTGTGTGTGTGTGTGTGTGTGTGTGTGTGTGTGAGAGAGAGAGAGAGAGAGAGAGAGAGAGAGAGAGAGAGAGAGAGAGAGAGAGAGAGAGAGAGAGAGAGAGAGAGAGAGTGTGTGTCCTTTATTATCTATGTAAGAGGTGCAGTGACCAAAGACAATAAAGTGTAGATAAAAATGGTACAGTGAAGTGCCAATCCACCAAAAAAAGAAGCAAAAAGAATTACCAAAACTAGAAAAGTGTTTTGAAATCTGCCTTTTTGATAGAAACCAATTTGTAGAAAGGGAGAAATAGCACAAAGACGGACAGAGAGTTTCAGAGTTTACCTGAAATGAAGTGGATGAAAAATCCTGAGTAATTGTTTACTCTTTTGCATTAAGGAGATGGACAGAATAGGTATGAAAGAAAGACAGTATATAAGCTCACAGAGAGCACAGGCAAAGTTATATGTAGCTTCTGTTTACCTTGAGCCTAACTATGATCGATTCATTGTCGTTTTTCTCCTCGCCAGAAGGAATAATTTCATAATTGCTTTTCAAACGCGTCCCATTACTCCATCACTCACTCTCCTGGAACGTGTATGCGACCGCTGGTGCTAAATGTGCCTTCCGGTTTGCATTCATTCGGTGTAAAATTTATTTCACCTGCGTGTTTATGGTTGCACAATTATTTTTTCAGTGAATTTATTCTTTTGTTAAAGTATGAGGATTTTAATTTCTCTACATCATCTGTTTATGCCTGGAGGATGTGTATGTGAGTATGTGCATTCTTGTAATAATGTGTTCGTGCCGCACACCTAATGAAGGTGAAGGCAAGGATAAGGATTAACCACTCGGTGAGAGGCGGAGCCCTGCATAGTATTACAGGGCGTGGCCTGTAGTCATTACTTTGCCACCGCCGTAATGCTAGTTAATTGAACCTTCATAGTTTCTTAAAGCCATTAACGTGATAATTGTTAATAACTAAATAGATATACAAGTGAAGTGAGGACTAGATGTTTATGCCTCGTGTGAATATCTATTACGGGAACGCATTAGTAGTATTCACGAGGGTTATCTACTCGCTTTTCATAATACAACGAGTACAACGTTCCCTTTTGTTATCTTTTCACACCATCCTCGTGTTGTGGAGGGCGGGAAAGAGGGAGCACAAGCCTCGGCTGACCTGCAGACGTTAAGGTGTCTCTCAGCAGAAAAGGGGTTTTGGTTGAGAAGACTTTATTCTCCTCAAGCAAAACTGGCACACTTTAGGTGACTTCTTATTGCGGACACATTGGGAACAACAATAGTGAATGTGGTGACTTGTGGTGGCGATGCTGATTGCTGTTGTATGTTACAAGATGGAAGCTGAGGTGTGGAAGTGGTGGAATATTGTTTGTGGTGTGTTGGCAGTATATAGTAGTAATGGTCGTGGTGATATTGTGGTGACAACATGGCGGCATGGGTTGTGGTGGTTGCGGTAGCGATGCTGGGTTATCTTTGGCAAGATGGAGGTTGAGGTAATAGTGTTGTGGTGACGACGAGGGTCGAGGCAGCAGAGTTGTGGTGGCTGGCGCCGCGTGGGGCACAGCTGCTGTACGGGGCACACGCCCGTGGGAGCACACAGATGCTGGCGCTGTTCATCTCATTACTAGACAAACAGGAAGATTTGACCTCCTGGTACGCTCCCGCGCGTGCGGGACCCGGCACGTGCCGCCACACAGCGGGGTTCATTTTGCTGGGCCAGGCAATGGCTGTCTCACCCTTACTTACATAATTACCATGGCTGTGTCCTCCTGGGGACTCGCTGTAAGAGCGAATTTCTTTGGGAGATGAAGCTAAGGTGGGCTCTACTGCTACGCCCACCCGCACAACCATTAAGGTCGAAGTTAGTGTGATGGGACAGCGAGTAGTGGGCCCTACGGGGAGAGGCAGGTGTCCGCCAGCTGCATCTGTCGCGTGCTGCCCTGCTGCTGGGTGGGTGAGGGGGGGTGAGGTGGGGGAGCGAGGGGAAAGTGAGGGTGGGGTTGTAAGGGACAGAGCCACGGTACAGCAATGATACATGCTGATAATCTCTGCACCCCGTCTGTGTGCGTATATATGTATATATATATATATATATATATATATATATATATATATATATATATATATATATATATATATATATATATATATATATATATATATATCTATCTATCTATCTATCTATCTATCTATCTATCTATCTATATATATATATATATATATATATATATATATATATATATATATATATATATATATATATATATATATATATATATATATATATATATATATATATATATATATATATATATATATATATATATATATATATATATATATATATATATATATATATATATATATATATATATATATATATATATATAGGTAGATAGCAAGATGATGAAATAGGTAGATATAGGTATGTGTCTGTGTGTGTGTGTGTGTGTGTGTGTGTGTGTGTGTGTGTGTGTGTGTGTGTGTGTGTGTGTGTGTGTGTGCATGTGTGCACTGTGCCGGACACACGGTAGTGGGTAGCTGCCGTCCTGGTGGTGGGCAAGGCAAGGCGTTGTTCACAAGGATCGCTGTTTGCATGATCCTGGAATCTGGTGTAGTTGTCCTTGTTCCGAGGCGCGTCCTGCCCGCCTGTGATCTGCCGCAGCTTCATAAATCCCCGCCCTTCAGTAGTAGTCTCTTGGTCGTGTCCCCTAGGCCGTCGCCCTCACCTCAGTGCGCTGGGCTCACTCGGGCGTGAGTCTCGTGACGTCACGCCTGTGTGAGCGCGACCATCTGGTGTGTGTCGCGAGCTGGTTCAACAATTGGCAAGTTCACGGCGGCAGTGTTCAGCTGGCAATCATAACTTGGTATCGTTATGGTGTTTCGGGAATCGTGTGGCTAAACCATGACCAATATTGTACTTGTGAGGTTAGCAGCGACAGTGTTGTGTTGGCGATGGTGGCCTGCTCGGTGGAGCACTTATAGGATTGAATGGGAATAAATATGAATTTCATTAAAGACAAAAAGAATTGAGGACGAGAACTGATGAAGAGTTGTTAGGGACGGTAAGGGTGTATTGTTGCTTGTGACTGACTGACTGACTGACTGACGGGCGGGAATGGCGGGGAACGGAGAGGAAGTCCTTCACACTGATCAGGACAGGAATGGTGATACAGTCTCGCACAGATACAAGGGAATCGGCGGGAGGGACGAGGGGAGAATATACATGAAGTCATTAGGCTATGTGATGTGACTGGCAGATGCTGGATTGATAACAAATGTATTATATTCATTATTTTTTTTTGCATAGGAACAAATTAACTGCATTAATATCATGACTACTAGCTCATAATTTGCTACCTACTCAAAGTTAAGAGTGTTCATGTAACTTATAGATAACTTAAAGAACACATAACTTTGTATATAGAACTCAGACTGAAATGTGCTATGTACCGTCGGTTTATCAGTCCTATAGACGAGGACCTGCACGGTACATGTCACCAAAGCAAACATCCTGCTGACCCCGACAACTTAACCTCTTCAGTACCATGCCGCGTTTTTATATTGATTCTGGTTACTATTGGGCGATTTTATATAGCTTCAGAAACTTGTGTGGAGATCAAAATAGTAAAAACTCTGGCCATTAATCTTTTCAGCGCCATAGACCTTTCCTAATGTCAATAAAATGGTCTATTCGTACACAAACCTCAAGATGAAAATGCGTTCCAGTACTGAAGGGATTAAGAGAGCTTTGAGAGGCGGAGAGCTGTGGTTGTTGAGGCTTTTGACTTATCCCAAGATGATTTGATGTTGACGCGTGTGACATGTTAGGAGGTGAGATGAGACAGTCAGCAACAAGAGAAAATAAAGTTAGAAGAGAAAGAGGTTAGAGACCGTACTAAGACCTCATCTAGCCACTAACTTCATTATCTTTTTATGATTTCAACTGACAAATCGCGCTAGTAGGTAATTTTTCTGCAATTCTTCAGGGATGATTCCTAATGGCTCGGATGGTCTGCCCTCTCTCTCTATCTACAGAAGCTTTGTTGGTGCAGGCAATGGTCCGTATTCTGAAACGCTTCACTCTCTCACCACGACTATTTTCAAAAGCCACAGAGATGACAAGCTTGGTTACTGAGGGTGTTTCTTCTGTGAATTGTGTAGAAACCTTGTTCATTTGTCATTAGAACCATAAAAAAACACCCTTGAAAACTTATGTCATTTAGATAGGAACCTTTTGAAATAGTGGAGGTGCAGTGGTGAACTATTTCTAAATATGGTCATATCTTACGAGTGACACCTTGGCAGAGAGAGAGAGAGAGAGAGAGAGAGAGAGAGAGAGAGAGAGAGAGAGAGAGAGAGAGAGAGAGACCCACCCATCCTGCCGTCTCACAGAGCTAACAAATGAAGTCTCCGTTGAAAATGTGTAAATCGCGGAGGGCCAGACATAGTAGTGGAAGAGAATACGAACACACTATTTCTTTCATATTTTTCCCTTTTAATCCCCGCTAGGCACTGGATGGCGGCACACGCTCCAAGCTTACTCATATGACAAAGACTAAGGGAACCAACCATCCAGCACCCTCCTTTGTTGTCACGGCGCGGACATGAAACGCCATTTGTACAGTTCTTTATACTCTATGGTTTTGATTCAAGGCTGTCAGGCCACTTTTATTGACTATAATTACACAAGAGTTGGCTGTTTTTCAGGCTGCTAGACACGCACTTCGCTTATGCTTCTAATGCCTAGAGGAAGCAGTGTTAAGACATCTACAGAACTGAATGGCTTAAAACTGATTGGAACTTTTCTTTTGACGTGTATAGTAGAGAGAGAGAGAGAGAGAGAGAGAGAGAGAGAGAGAGAGAGAGAGAGAGAGAGAGAGAGAGAGAATGTCCAACTAACTTCCCACTATCCTTGGAAACTACTGCACTCCAAAACTCCAAGTAAAAATAAATGACTCGTTTCTATTTATTCCTGAACACAGAGGGTGAAGGAATGTGCGTGCCAGGTCCCCTCTGTGTATGTGTGTGTGTGTGTGTGTGTGTGTGTGTGTGTGTGTGTGTGTGTGTGTGTGACGTCGCGTGAGGTAGAAGTTTATCAGACTCCTGAAAAATATACTTAAGCTCTTGTTGTTGTTGTTGTTGTTGTTGTTGTTGTTCTCTTCTTCATAACTAAATGATTCTTACAATTTGTTTTATCTTTCCTCCTCCTCCTCCTCCTCCTCCTCCTCCTCCTCCTTCTCCTTCTCCTCATTTTCCTCTTCCTCTTCTTCTTCTTCTTCCTCCTCCTCCTCCTCCTCCTCCTCCTCCTCCTCCTCCTCCTCCTCCTCCTCCTCCTCCTCCTCCTCCTCCTCCTTTCCTTCCTCCTCTTTATTCTCCTCCTTTTCTTCTTCCTCCTCCTTTTCCTCCTCCTCCTCCTCCTGCTTTTCCTCTTCGCTCTCCTCCTCCTCCTCCTCCTCCTCCTCCTCCTCCTCCTCCTCCTCCTCCTCCTCCTCCATTACTCGACTTTATTAGATATTTCATGCATTTTTTCACCTCCTTCCAGTAATCATAAAAATACACTCTCTTTTTCTTAGTTGGCGCATCTTATTCAACAAATCCGCATTCTTTCTTCACTCTTCTTCCGTGTAATTAATGTACAGTACATTTCTCTCTTTTTTTTTTTTATATATAAGCTTCCCATTTCTCTCCCTATATGGATATAATTCTTCCCTCATCTCATTTACTTTTTTCTATCTATTTTTTTTTCCTCTTTTCATTCATTAACCATTGCTGTTCCCTCTAGTTGTCATCTCTCTTGTGTGTAGCTTCAATCTTCACTCATTCAGGTATTTACACTCCTTTCCCCCTTTTTTTTTTTTGCCCTATTTCTCTTCTTCCTTATTTACTTGTATAGGTCTCGTTGTTCTCCCTTTCCTTACTTCTTTGTGTCTGTTTCATGCCTTGTCTTATCCATTCGTCTCTCTCTCAGCCTCCCTGTTTATCTCACCTTTGCGCTTCTTACCTTTTTTCGTCTCTCTATTTATCTGTATATGTTTCATCCTCCCTTCCTCATTTTTGTGGGTCTGCCTTCTCCCTTCTTGTCTCCATTTCTCCCTCCTGATCCTCCCTACACTTATGTCTGTGTCTTAAATTTATGCTCCTTCCTTTTTTCCTCTATACATATCTCTGCTTTCATCCTTCCTTCAGTACTTCTGTCTTCTCACTTTTCGTCTTCATTTCTCCCTCCCAATCCTTTATGCCTATCTCTGTCTTAAATTTGTTCTCCTTCCTTTTTCTTCTATACGTATCCTTACCTTCATCCTCCCTTCTCTTGTTCTGTCTTCTCTCTTCTTGTCTTCATTTCTCCATGCTCCTCTTCCTCCTCCTCCTCCTCCTCCTCCTCCTCCTCCTCCTCTTCCTCCTCATCTGCAGTCATCAGGAGCAGGAAGCAATTGACAGAATATGACAAAAAGAGAAATGGTTGTCGTTCCAATTAAGTGTGTGTGAGTGTAGTAATCCTGGGGTGGTGTGTCGAGCTCAGGAAATGAATCCGTGTAACTTCTTCGTTTAGTTTCACTTTTATTTATCTATTTATTGCATTTTTTATAACTTTTCATCACACACTTACACACACACACACACACACACTCTCTCTCTCTCTCTCTCTCTCTCCTCTTTTTTATTGCTTTTTTTCATGTATTTTTCTTGTAGCGAGTGACTGTGTGTGTGTGTGTGTGTGTGTGTGTGTGTGTGTGTGTGTGTGTGTGTGTGTGTGAGGCGGGTGATTTCAGATTACGTCTAACAGGTACGAGTAATTAGTAAGTGACGGACAGGTGAAGCCAAGCAAGGACAGACAGTGAGTGGTATTCATTTAATATAGCCTGCATTACCCCGTGCGCCTCGACGTGGACTCTGTAATGACCAGCAAGAGAGAGAGAGAGAGAGAGAGAGAGAGAGAGAGAGAGAGAGGGAGCGGGAGACAATATACTCTCATACGTACATACATACTAACAGTCAACACAAACATACAGGATAAAAACAAGCAATATTATCCCATCCTCCGGCTTTCGCTCTCTCGCTCCACGACTCTATACTTTTCCCTTCCAATAACGCCGCTCGCTTCACGCTGGAAAAGAAAAAAACAACAGATAAATAA
The DNA here is from genome assembly GCF_017591435.1 of Portunus trituberculatus. Lineage (NCBI taxonomy): Eukaryota > Metazoa > Arthropoda > Malacostraca > Decapoda > Portunidae > Portunus > Portunus trituberculatus. The sequence goes on along the minus strand of NC_059301.1, from coordinate 17,590,654 downwards.
GGCATAAAAAATAAAAATAAAAGACTCAGCCACTGCCATCATTCTTTTTTTTTTCTTTTTCAATTTATTTCCACAGTTTTTCTCGACACTGAGAGTTTTGTCATCATTACATTTGGTGATAATGATGGAGAATTGGCTTTCTTTTTCAATTATTTTATGGCCACGTGAAGTGTGTGGTGGTGGTGGTGGTGGTGGCGGTGGTGGTGGTAGTGGTGGCGGTGGTACATGGAGGTGGAGAAATGGACGCTGTGTTTTACTGTCGTGTGTGTGTGTGTGTGTGTGTGTGTGTGTGTGTGTGTGTGTGTGTGTGTGTGTGTGTGTGTGTGTGTGTATGAGGGTATGACTAACTAGACTTGACTCTGAGATGATTATAAGAGGCTTTGCTTGGGTGCACTGGAGTAGACGGACAGCAGACAAGGGTAGAGAAGTTTGATTTAAGAAGGTCTCATATATGCCATGTAACTATAAGGGGTTGGTGCTGCTGCTGATGATGATGTTTGTGAGTGTGTGTGTGTGTGTGTGTGTGTGTGTGTGTGTGTGTGTGTGTGTGTGTGTACAAGTGGAAGTGCGCCTGCCGCCTGCCTTGTTAAAAATGCTTGGTGTTCATCAGTTAGCAAAGGGATTGAACACCGTGATTGCGTTCTGTATAAGAAGATAAAGCGAAAATATACGAGCATCAAATACGCTTGTTTCAGATTGTTTTTCTCTCTGTGCTCGGTGGAATACGTAAAATGTCGACCTTCATTGTTTGACGAAAATTTGAACAAACTTTTTTCCAGCGAGATGAAGAAATGCGTTAAGAAAGAAAAAAAAAAAAGCAAGCAAAGACTAATTACACGTGCTAAGAAATACATCGCTGTCTGTTATTTAATTCATATTTTTTTTCTTGAATACTGAGGTA
>NC_059301.1:17577253-17584753 GCF_017591435.1 Portunus trituberculatus | reverse complement strand
TCCCGCCAACACACAGACATTGGAGGTGTAGTGAAAGGATGGAATGAAGGCGAGCAAGTTTACATTTTGAAGTAGCAAGGAAGATTAAACAAACACACCACTCAAGACATTACATTCCATTTGGTCTAGTCTTCATTACTTTCAGTTGGCACTAGTAGAGGTCTTTCTGGTTTCGCTTCATAATGATTTTAATGATGAATGTTTTTCTTCACCATCAGTAGGAAAAAAAAAACCAGAAAGAAATAGAAATAAAATAAAAAAAGATAAAATGTTCAGTCTTTCATATAGTTTGGGAAGTTATGTAAGCACTCTGCATGTGTTTTAGCTGAGGGGCATGGCGTGTGTCCACTGTGCTATTCCCAAACTGATCTATCCTCCACGAATATTGTACAATCAAATTATTTTATTTCCTGTGGCTTTCAACTAAAGTCAGAGATAGTGTTTGTGGCAGCAGTATTGATAGTGATGTGGGGGAAAGGGAAGGGATGGAAGTGGTGGTCTTTAAGAAGGAATGGGTGACGAGCAACCGTCAGATGGGAATAAGTGCAATTCTAATGCTGTTTCGTAACTAAAGTCAAGATAATGCGAAGTTGTTTTCATCAACATGGAATATTAAACAGTGTTACACATTAGCGTTTGTTTCTGGCAGTGCACCGACACGAGGCTGACTCAACAATAAATGTAAATAAATAAATAAGAATCTAAATAAATAAATGGATACATAAACTAACAAAGAATCATTTAGTTACCTCTCTTCCTCTTGATGGAAAAAAGTTGGATAGCAGAAAAGATTTAATCGGGTTGGACAAATTTAATTCCGCAGGTAACATGATGCCTCCTTTCTGTAAAAAACACTTCAAGTCACAAGAAGGCAGAGTTTAACAGGGGAAAGGAATGAAGAAGTGAGGATACTAGTTAATTTTTAGATTAGGAAGGTGAACGGAATGAATATGACAGTATATGAGAGAGAGAGAGGAAAAAAAACTTATGGTGTAACATTCAGAAGCCACAGGAGTCAAGCGAGTGATGGTGTGTTTCCTCTTTGGTGTTCTCCGCATTAGTGTTCTGACCGTTCTGCTGCATGTGCTTAACTCCTTCAGTACCATGACATGTTTCCATATATATTCTGCTTACTATATGATGATTTTATACGGCTTCTGAAACTTATGTGAGGATTTAAATAATGGAGACTCTGGCCATTAATCTTCTGACATCCATAGACCTTTCCTAATGAACTTAAAATCGTCCAGTCATATCCTAAATTCGTGACAAAAATGCGTCCTAGTACTGAAGGGGTTAATGAAATAAATGGTCGTTTACCTGTAATTCTTTGTAACATAAGAGCCATGGAATCGGCATGTCTCATTGCTTTTATCGGATCTATGACCAAAGTTTCTTACATTATCTTCATTCTTTTCCTTCTCTTCTTGGCATTTATTCATGTGTTCGGCATGTAATCACTTTCGTTTTCATATCCAAATTTTTCTCTATGTCTTTGTTCATTAGCCGTGTATTTTATCCTGCGTAGCATATTTTAGCTAAATCATCTTCTTCGAGTGAGTTTCTGTTCATATTTATTACAACATTTACTCTGGCCTTCTCAATTAATTACAGAATATCACCATTTATTTTCTTGACATTCTTTGCTAAAAGGTCAAATGAATGTGCCGCCTCAGATGTTTCTCTAACTGATTTTCCTCAAGTCATAACGGACTGTAATCATTCGAGTTTCTTCTTCCCTTTAATTTTTTGTATGACACACCAACTCATCTATTCACACAAGAAACTTTATTATTCAAACTTGACACGTGCAGGGAGAGTCTTGCGTCTGATAAGATGTCGGCCAGGTCTTGTCTGTTCGTTCATGATTCAGTTGACACACTTGACACAGAATGGTTTTACTCATTGAAGCTTGCGAGAAATAGGAGAAATTGTGTTACGTGAAGACCATGCGTGTAGGACGGGCCAAGAATACTTAGCTTGTAAAGGAAGATTAATAGATGAAGAAGACCCACTTACAGAAGACTCGAAAGGACTTGAATGGGGAGCTGGGACTTCTTTTCATCTATAAAGTGTTGAAATTATCCACACTATAACGTGGCGTGATTAAATGAGGTGAGATGTGAGGATTAACTAGGGGCGACTTGTGTATAATATAGTATAATGTAGTATAATGTGGCATCTCGTGAGCTGTATAGTAATTGACGTGTGTATCTTGATTAATCTTCTGTGTTAGAATCCTTCCCTCAGTATTATCACCACTTTATCCTCGCAAGGAGCGCACGACATCAAAGAACTCTCGTCTAATACACCTCGTTATGTGATAAAATATTTGGAATAGGTCAGAGGAGGGGAGGTGAGGTTAGCAGGACACCGAGGCATTGCTGTGGTAACAAACCCTTAATTAAACAGATGAGGAGGTCAGGTTAAATGAAGTCTGTCATAAAATAATCCAGTATTTTAATATGACGCTTCAATTGAGAGTCATAACCGAGCCATCATTAACGCTGGTGGTGAATTAACAGCATATACGAACGTGATAACCAGGTGTTAATGTTGCGCTGTGCTTGATCCCGTGGTTGTTTGTGGAAATACAGGCTGGCTCGTGGCTTTGTGCGCTGTGCCTGGATTTACTTTATTTGTAGCTCGGTGTAATATTATATAGCACCGTCATGATTCTGCCCTCCCCTTCCCTGCGAATATACATGTCATTGATTATATTCACACATTATAACTACATTTTCGTCATCTGATGTTACTATTTTTCTTTATCGTGTCCAACTTTAGTCTTTATTTGACCGTATTTTCCTGTATCTTCACTCTCCCATTAAAAGGACAATCAGTGCCTTGAATACGAGAGTTATGGACAGGTAGAGTGACAGAATGGCTATCTAGGAGTGATGAAAGAAGGGACGGCTGAGTGGGAAGTAAGTGGAGAGCTTTAACCCCTTGAGTACCATGACGCGTTTCTATATTCATTTTGTTTACTATTTGGTGACTTTATAAAGCTTCAGAATCTTATTGGGGATTGAAATAGTGAAGACTGTGGCCATTAATCATCTGACCGCCATAGACACTTCCTAATGTCAATAAAATGGTCTAATAGTAACAAACTCAAGGTAAAATTGTGTCACAGTATTGAAAGGATTAAATTGACTGCTGGATAAGGATGAAGTAAGCAGTGGAAAGTAATGATAATCTGGTGGTGGTAGTGGTGATGGTGGTGAGGATAACGGAAGTGGCAATCTCTCAGTAGTCCATGACATCAAGAATCATACTGCGTCATCATTGCTGTCATTATAATTATCAAAATCTTACCACATTTTTTTTTCATAATTAACAAGATCAAGACAACTCAAACTGCATCTTTGCCACCACAACAAGAGGATCACGGAGCAACCAGACACACATACAAGCCAGACACACGACAGACACAAGCCAAATATTTGATCACTACATGAATCTCGTTATTTGTCTTAATTTCTTTGATTTCACCTTTATTTTCTCGTATTTTCATGATTTCTTGTATTGTTTTTCTTTTTCATTTGTTCTCCTTTTAACTGATCGCGTCTCAGGTCAGAGCATTTGATCACTACATGAATCTCGTTACTTGTCTTAGTTTCTTTCGTTTTTCTTTATTTTGCTTGTATTTTCATAGTCTCTTGTATAGTTTTTCTCTTTCATTTTTCTCCTTTTAATTAATCATGTCCCAGGTAAGTTAGTAGACGATGTAATTCTTGGTCTAAACTCATTACAAGTCCAAGCAACGTTATGAAATTTCTTTAAACTATTTGCAGGAATGACTGAAGGAGCATTCGTATAGCGCACTGTAATGAGGCAATGTACGGGACAAAATTACATCAACGTTACTCTTTTTGGAGAATTAAAATAGAAAGTAAATATTAGAAGGAGGACTATACCTTTATTTTATCACTCATTTGTTTTATTTTGGCAATGAAAAGAAACAAAAAGGATGAAAAGAGCTATGCAACATTTCAAGAGAGGAAAAAGTAGTCCATTACATTCTGTCTAAAAAAAAAAAAAAAAAAAAAAACACGAATATTTGTTAATAGATCAGAAGAAAATAGGACAAACATAACACACACACACACACACACACACACACACACACACACACACACACACACACACACACACACACACACACACACACACACACCAGATCGTATCCAGCACCTCCTGTTAATTGAGTGACCAATACCTATGAAATTCACATTGCATATTTGTCATGGGCCTTCTCTTCTTCTTCTTCTTCTTTCGTCCTCCTCCTCCTCCTCCCTAGCCCTCCTCGTTCTCCTCATCCTCCTCCTCGTAGTCCTCCTCCTTGCTTTCCTCCTTCTCCTCTTTGTTCTCCTTCTCCTTTTTCTTCTCATCCTCCTCTTCCTCCTGTTTGTCCTTGTTCTCCTTGCCCTCCTCCTCCTCCTCCTCCTCGTCCTCGTCCTCGTCCGCGTCCTCGTCCTCTTCCTCCCAGCCCTCCACCTTGTCCTAACCCTCCTTCTCCTCCTCCTCGTCCTTCTTGTTCGTCCTTGTTCTCCTCGTCATCCTCGTCCTCCTCTTCGTCCTCGTTCACCTTACCTTCCTCCTCCTCTCCTCTTCCTCTTCCCCCCTCCTCCTCCTCCTCCTCCTCCTCCTCCTGGTATCCTCGGGCGGGCAGTCAGAAATGAACTGTCCAAGCTGTGCACGCGCGCCGCCTCGCCTCCGCGCAGGCTGGGCGAGGCGCGTCATTGGTTATTCATAAAGTCACATAATTGCCGCGGCTCTTGTGGATTTGCTTTGGTGCGTCCCGTAATTGGCGGCGGACCAGGAGCGCTTCACAGTGGAGTAATTTTCCCCAGTAACGGGCATAAATTATATTACATTCCCTTCTGGTGATGGCAGTTTTGTGTTAAAATTTAATGGAGATGAACATACTTTTTCTCTCTCTCTCTCTCTCTCTCTCTCTCTCTCTCTCTCTCTCTTTCTGGTAGTGGTGATGGTGGTGGTGATGGGAAAGGAACGGGGATGAGCAGAGTGACAGACGACGCGTGCTTGATGTTAGAGAGAGAGAGAGAGAGAGAGAGAGAGAGAGAGAGAGAGAGAGAGAGAGAGAGAGAGAGAGAGAGAGAGAGAGAGAGAGAGAGAGACGAGAGGAATGAAAAAAAGAAAAGAAAAGAAAAAAAGAACAGACACACGAATGAGAATGCCTCGTTTTAGCTGCAATCAAATGGTCACTCGTAAGGTCGATAAAACCACGACTTTTCCAGAGAGAGAGAGAGAGAGAGAGAGAGAGAGAGAGAGAGAGAGAGAGAGAGAGAGAGAGAGAGAGAGAGAGAGAGAGAGAGAGAGAGAGAGAGAGAGAGAGAGAGAGCATGTGACTGTCAGATACCTGCTTGATGGTGCTTTCTTTTGTTTCCTTCACTGCATTTTTTCCTCCCATCTCTCTTTACCTGGCTGGGATTGACGCGTCATTAATTAGACACCTGCGGGAAACCTACGAAGAGTGTTAATCATTGTGCATTTTATCAGTTAATTCTTACGTATTGCGGGGATGAGGGGAGGGGAGGGGAGAGGCTGAGTGTAGAGGAGGATCAAGGTGAGGGAAGGATAAGGGTGAGGAGAGTATCAGAGTGCCGGGAAGGTCAGGGTGAAGGGAGAATAAGGGTGATGGGGTAAGAGTGATGGGAGTTCTAGGGTGCGTTGTGTCAGTGTAAGCGTGAGAGATGTCCTTGTATTAACCCCTTCAATACTGGGACACATTTTTACCTTGTGATTTGTGTACGATTAGGCCATTTTACTGACATAAGAAAGGATCTATGGCGGTCAGAAGACTAATGGTCACAGTCTTCACTATTACACTTCACCCCACACAAATTTCTGAAGCTGTATAATGTCACCAAATAGTAACCAGAATGAATATGAAAAGGCGTCATGGTACTGAAGGGGTTAAAGTCAAACAGGTGTCCTTTATATAACTCAACCTATCGTAACCCAACCTAACCTAACGTAGCCTAACCTAAAAGTAACACGAATATATATGTATGTTCCTAAGAATATTCGATGCATGAAATATAAGTGAAGTTATCATGTGAGTGAGAGTATCGTACCGAGTAATGGTAGAAGACACTGTTATGTTTCCTAGTACTTCCCGTCATCAGCATAGTCCAGTCCCTCACCTTACAGTAACAACATGATCTACATAGCCACGCACCGGGTAGAGGCTCCTCTGGGAAGGCTGCATTGGAATAGAACACACCACACAACACGTCCGTTATCAAAACTGTTGCTGGTTTTTAAATACTCTCACGGTATTTGATTGATTTATTTAATCTTACGGAACGAGGGAGTGGGTTGTCATGTTTCAGTGTATGCTGGTTATTTCTTTTCTATTTGGTTACGTATTTATTAAAGTGAAAAAGAATTGTAGTTAGGTTGTATGGAAGGAACTGTGACTCAAAATGAAAGAATAAACGTTATACTAGGAAAAACGAAAAAAAAAAAATATGCTGCATGTAAGGAAGACAAAAAAATCATGCATAAGAGAGACAAAAGTGAAACCAGAGTGAGAGAATAAACACTAATTTAAGAAAAAAACGAGAAAAAAAGTACGCCGCTTGTAATAAAGTCAAAGAGATCCTACAGAAGAGAAACCAAAAGTCCACAACCTTAACCTAATGTTTATTTACCAAAGACGCGGCCTTGGAAACATGTCCCTGTCAAAACACTCATCAGCTCGTGACGTATAGCCAGTCTTCCCTCGCCTGCCGCCCGTCCATCCCTCCCTGTCCCCTCCATTGACTCAGGTAATGAGGAGAGAGTAATGGTCTCACCTGTAGTGGGCACCTGTGTGTGGCGGGCATATGGGCATCTGTTGTGAATGGGCAGGGTAAACGAACCGATGGATATATACAGGTAAACACTCTAATTAAGATCTTAGGCAGGTGGGCGTGCGGTCAGAGGCGGAGAAAGGGAGAGGAAGAGAGGCGAGGAAGAGCAGAATATGGGATTAGTAAAGGAAATGATGAGAAAAATATTGTAGTATGGGAGAGAAGTGAGTAAAGAGGGAAGAGGAGGAGAGGAGAAGAACTGGAGGTAACACAGGAACACAACATAATGAGGAGAATGAATACAATAAAAGAGGAACAACGTATTAAGACACAAGACAACAGAAAGAGGGAAGTGGGACAGCGTGAGTGGAGAAGAGAGTGAGAGGAAAGAAGAGGAGGGTGGACAGTGAGGACAAAGGTTGGGAGAAGACAGAGGAAGACAGGAGGAGGAGGAAGGAGGAGAGGGAAGTATGGAGGAGGGCAGAGGGTGAAGGCATGACAAAGGGAAGGGATGGTAGAAAGGGATTAGGTAGCAGAACGAAATATTGAATAGATTAGTGGCACGGGTGGGTGGGGGCGATTATATTATGAGCGAGAGAGAGAGAGAGAGAGAGAGAGAGAGAGAGAGAGAGAGAGAGAGAGAGAGAGAGAGAGAGAGAGAGAGAGAGAGACGGAA
>NC_059301.1:17484753-17574753 GCF_017591435.1 Portunus trituberculatus | reverse complement strand
AGCTGCCACGCCCGTCCTCAAAAGACTTTCGCTCTCACGTTTTTATTGAGCCGCCACGCAGGTGGACGCGGTGAATTGGGTGTGATTGTAAGTTGTGAATCCCTAGTGCTGAATTGGGTATTGTGTGCCCGGGGCGGGTGAGGGGCAGCTGGCCAGGTGCGTCCCCTCCCTCACTCCCGCCCGCCCGCCCTCGGCGGCTTGGCCCTCAGCCCACCCCTGGCACCTCGCCTTGACTTACAGGCTCAAGAAGTAATGTGCACTTTAGGAATACTCTTTGTAAGTTAATACACATCCATGGAGACAGGACGGGCGGCGGCGGCCATGGCAGGTGTCCGCACCAGGAAAAAAAATGAAGAGTACCAAGTGGGCAACATCACGGCCATCTGTTCCTGCGGTCCCTTTCCCGCTGCCCCTGCCGGCCCTCCCGCCCCTCCCTCCCGCTAGTCTTGTGTCCTTCTCAGCGCGCGGGACTACGCCCTCCACTCCCTCTCTGTAAGGAATGGAATCCTTTGCCCGCCCTGTGCACTCACCTCAGACCTGGAGGGAGTTTCCGGTCTTGTGTGAGCAGTACGGAAGGGGAGTTTTAGCATACCTGAGCAGCACGTGACAGGCAGGTGCGACACGCGCGCACGTGCTTCTACACCCTTACGCTGTGATTACCCTCCCGCTGACGTCATGGCGCGAGGGCCTCGTTGATGCTTCCAGATTTCCCCAAAGGCAGATGCTTCAGCACGAAGTTAAGGGAATATCAAAGTTTTTTGTTATCTTTGGCTCATGGACGAGGAAGGCACAGGAGCAAAGCATCGGCGGTCAGGTGGGAAGATTAGTTAGCCGGGCTCACCCCCCGCGGCAGCTGAGTGGCGCCAACCGGTTGTGGCAGGTGAGAGGAGGACGGCTGGGCAGCGGCTGGAATAGAGGGAGGGAAGGGAGCCACACACCACACTACCGCCTCCTGTCCCTCATGTTACCTGGCAGTAATTAGATCTCACCTCCCCTCACACCATCACTCTGCACATTCACTTCTCACAACCACTTGCATTAGATCAGTATTTTTCTTCACATGCAATATAGCTCAAACTTTTTTTCTTTCCACTAACTAGTATTGTACAAAGCCAGTCCATCATTATAAGTATTTTTTTCCCAATCATAGAAAATAAATGAAACCTTACTCGTCCATCACTACCAAGTTGTCACCACAGCATTCACCACCACCACCACCACCACTGCTGCTGCCTTCACTTACCGCCACCGTCCATTACTTCCTCCACTCACTAACATCACGCACCGATATTGATTGATTTCATTAGAACTTTTGGGGAGTCTCTTTCATCCCCTTTGTCACCAACTCATCCGTCTAACCCTTTTCATCGGCCAGCCAGCCACGCGCTCATCACGCCGCCCTCTCGTGCTCGCAGCGGAGAAGAGGGGTGGAAGGGTATAAGGAAAGGAGGAAGAAATTTAAGCAGGAAAAATGAGTGACAGAGACAACGAGGCGGAAGGATGAAGCAAGGAATTATTAACAGCAGGGAGGGAAGAAAACTACACCTTAATAGCAAAGGATTACAGAGAAAGGATGAAGCGAGGAGAGGAAAAAAAATACGGATATGATTAGAGGAGCCAACCACAGCAGCAGAATGTTATAAATCAGGATGAGAAGAGTGCAAGAGGGAGCAGCAAGGTTCACGGGCGAGGAAGGAAGGAGGAAGGAAGGAGGGAGGGAAGGAGGGTCGGAGGGATATTAAAGGGATACTGTCGTGGGAGGGAAGGAGCGAGGGAGGCAAGACGTTCACCTGGCGGCTTCAAGTCAGTCGCACCTGCTTGAGCCCCGAGGGAAGGAGGAGACGGGCAGGTGTGTTGCTCTTCTTCTTCCTCCTTCTCCAGGTGTCTTGGTGTGAGAGAGAGAGAGAGAGAGAGAGAGAGAGAGAGAGAGAGAGAGAGAGAGAGAGAGAGAGAGAGAGAGAGAGAGAGAGAGAGAGAGAGAGAGAGAGAGAGAGAGAGAGAGAGAGAGAGAGAGAGAGAGAGAGAGAGAGAGAGAGAGAGAGAGAGAGAGAGAGAGATTTTGTTCCTTCTCTAGTCTCATCAATAGAAACACACCTTCCCCTTAATGCAGTGTGACTTACCCATCCTGCAAAACACTCTGACATTGTGTGTTCACGCGCCGTGCTCACATTGCCGCCTCTGCTCATTGTCTTCCACCTCACCTTCGTCCCTCACTCGGCTAGGGAAGAAGCACGGGAGACAGGCGCCGTGAAGGAACGCTCGGCACCACTTCAGGGGCTGGTGATGGTCTCGTAGTGGCTAACTGAATATGTCATTTAAGCGTACAGCCGTGCAATCATCAGAAGCCCACGAGATGCAGCGGAACCCTCACACAACTTACTGGCTGCTAATTCTACACACACACACACACACACACACACACACACACACACACACACACACACACACACACACACACACACACACACACACACACACTCACATACACACACACCCTATTATTATGTTCGCCTCCACCGCTTTCCAGATGGGAGGTCAATAATTCTTAATTAGTATCGGGACAAAGTGGTTCTCGGATGATGTGTTAAAGTGGGGTTGCGGGAAGAGAACTTTCTGCACGAGTGAAGGAGGAGGAGGAGGAGTGTGTTTACAGCTGGGGTGGGCTTGACAGTCATCGCTCCGACTCATCTCACTCTACCCAGGGAGAATTAAGATTGCCTGGCGGAGAAGCTCTTGATTGACTTTGAAACACTTTCGTACTTTTCCTGTTTTATTTTCGAAATTCAGCAAAGAAATGAGACGAAATGTTATATAATTTCGAGTATTGCGAAATATTGTTCATAGGAATCTCATGCTTCTACACTTTTTTTTCTAATTACCTTCTGTCCTCAGGCACTCCACTCACGATTATCAATTCAAGGTCTAGGGTGAAGGGAAAGCTTTACTTCTCATTCCTCCCCTCCAGCAGTCTGTCTTATTGAGCCTCTCACTCAGCGCCGCAGTGCTCCATCTCTTGGTGTTCTCTAATGTCATTTCCATAGCTAGTTACTGCTCTTCCGATCTTGTTAGCTGCATGCCTCCCCGCCCCATCCCCACCACCACCACTCGGCCACGCTGTAGAAGACTTTTTACTATCATCCTTATTCTGTCCACATCACTAGTGCGAGAGTTGCCATTGCCTTCAGTCTCATTAAATTTAGTTGTAAAATCTGCACTCTCTGCTGTTCCTGTATTTCCTCCTGCGTGCAACATGAACTGTTTCAAAGGATATTAACACATCCCGAAGATGGAGTTGATATCTCTCGTCTCTTGATTGTTTGGCTCTATATATTTTTTGGAACAGCAATATGAGCGACTTTTTTCACCTTATTTATTTTTTTTTTCCTTGGCCGGTTTTCTTGCTTCATAATATAGCAGACCCTACATCAATTTTCCTTAAAAGCTGTTACGGACAAAGGATTATTTTTTCACTCTTTTATAGTACATCCCTTGCCTTGCCCACACAGAATCGCAGGCGCTTCCTTTCTCCCTGCAACTCATAATTGTAATGCTGATGTCTAAACTAGAGTAAGGCAAACCTGTTTTATTATGTGTGAGGCAAGGGAAGCTGCACGTGGCGGGGACCATCCTGGACACACACACACACACACACACACACACACACACACACACACACACTCAGTGGTTAGAGCGCTGGCTTCACAAGCCAGAGGACCAGGGTTCGATTCCCCGGCCGGTTGGAGATATTTGGGTGTGTCTCCTTTCACGTGTAGCCCCTGTTCACTTAGCAGTGAGTAGTTACGGGATGTAAATCTAGGAGTTGTGACCTTGTTGTCCCGGTGTGTGGTGTGTGCCTGGTCTCAGGCCTATCCGAAGATCGGAAACAATGAGCTCTGAGCTCGTTCCGTAGGGTAACGTCTGGCTGTCTCGTCAGAGACTGCAGCAGATCAAACAGTGAATTACACACACACACACACACACACACACGCGGGGCCTGGTGGGGTGCCGGCAGAAGGGTGGCGCGGTGAGGAGGGAAGTTGACAGTAGGTGTGGTAGGTAGCAGCTTCCCAGGCTCCCAGGTGTATGTTGGCAAGGGGCAGGTGGTCACCCTACTGATTCCAGGGGATAGGGAGGGTAGCAGAGAGAGAGAGAGAGAGAGAGAGAGAGAGAGAGAGAGAGAGAGAGAGAGAGAGAGAGAGAGAGAGAGAGCGTGTACATTTGCATAAAATCTTAATAATCACATAATTAGCATAGAATAACAAAGCAGGAACTGATAAAAACTGAAATAAATGTAGAAAACAGTCAAATTCATGAACTCTTGCTTGACTATGATGCAGAGATTATTCCTTGACTCAACTTCCTTCCCCTTCAGTGTTGCTTCAGCTCATCCATCCTTCATTCTCTTCCACACCTTGTTTCTCCTTCACCCTGCCTTCCCGCACGTGTGTCCGTACCGCGTTCCCGATGCCGCTTCCGATATACTACATGCTTCCTTGTCTCTTTGTTTACCTGTTTTAACATTCCGCTATGCATTAAACAAGCGAGCTGCGGTAAACTGGCCGCTGTGAGGCGTTCAGCTCATTACTTTGATAATTTCAGTATGTCTCCTTGCGTGTGGCCAATATGAAAGTGTGGTTTATTTCGTTTTGAGTAACGTCGGTACTGTGCTCGATGGAACGGAGACAGACGAGGAACGATAGGATGGAGTGACATCGTGTGGAAACTAGGTCAGTGGGACGGGATCTGGCGGGAAGGAGGGATGGAGGGAGGGGAGTGTCCCGCGTGGGTTGTTGTGCTGGGAGCCGAGCCTGTGACGTCATGCATGGCACAATTTCATGCCTGCTGAGCGACTTTTGTGTGTAATCAGATAATTGCTTTTGGTGAATCTTGTGGCGCGGGGATCCCTCGGTGGGCGCAGCTGATGCCACAGACTTAATGGCCCGTCATTAGTGCTGGGAATCACTGCATCACACCGCCAGGCAGTTAAACAAATAGACAAACATTGTGGCAGGGTCTTCTCCAGCCTTCATTTTTTTTTGGGTTGTGTAGGGTGTGTGCGTGCACTGGACAGGGTGCGTGGATTGTTTTAACAACAACTAAGATAATGCAGCAGCGATAAGCGATTTTCATTCACCACTCTATACCCGTGTTCAAGGGTATTCTCGTGTCACGGGTGCCAGCACAGCCTCGGCGTAGCAATGCAGCTCGTCGCTATGAAGCCTGTGAACTAATATTTTCCGGTGTGGTGTTGGGTTTTGGCATGGCTTCTGCCTTCCCTGGCCGGCTCCTTCCCGCCCCACCAGGCTGCCCATCAAGGCGGGCTCAATTTGCCTGTACGCCCCTCACTCACTACAATGGCTCGCCAGGAAGTGATCTTTGGCAATCTGAGGCAAACAATCCTTGTACTGTTACTGGAGAAAATGGTCAAATCTCAAGTCTATTCATTCGTGACCTTTAGCCCATTGAGCTGCGAACATTAGCCCGCCGTTCACGTTACCGCCGCCACCACCCTCACAATGGTTGGAAGCGAGGGAGGGTGGGTGGCTGCTGCTGCCGAGGAGGAAGGAGTGGTGGCGGTGGTGGTAGTGGTGGTGGTTATGCTGAGTATAGAAAAAAAATTTGTACGTATGGAGAATATCATATGAGAGAGAGAGAGAGAGAGAGAGAGAGAGAGAGAGAGAGAGAGAGAGAGAGAGAGAGAGAGAGAGAGAGAGAGAGAGAGAGAGAGAGAGAGAGAGAGAGAGAGAGAGAGAAATTAACGCACAGACACACAAGGACAGACACAAAACATACATACATACATACATACATACCCTACATGTCCTGGCTGTTTCTGCTACTCCTGTCGATTCCTACGCTTTCTTTCCCTCCTCGTGACGACTGTGAGTGCCCATCTGCCGCAGCCTGCACACGGGGCGAGGGGAGGGAAGGAGGATATCGCGGGTCGTGAAACGTGAGATACAGAGGGGCGCAACAATACCGGGACCCTCAAGGAAACTGAACACACGAAGGTGAATCATGTGGAGGTCATTGTCATCACCCGAATCATGACTTAAAGTGGCGTATTACCTGGCTCACTACTGCTCTTGTGTGTGTGTGTGTGTGTGTGTGTGTGTGTGTGTGTGTGTGTGTGTGTGTGTGTGTGTGTGTGTGTGTGTGTGTATGTGTGTGTATTTTAGGTGGTGATGGTGGACAATAGGAAGGGGAATGGAAGGAGGAAGAGGAGGAAGTAATAAAGGACACACAAGGAACACAAAAAAATCAATGACAGAGAGAGAGAGAGAGAGAGAGAGAGAGAGAGAGAGAGAGAGAGAGAGAGAGAGAGAGAATCAGACGTCCTGAAAAACACACAAATCAAAGCAAAGACAGACAGACAGATAGACAAATGGACACAAGAACACACACAAAACTAGCAGTGGAAATAGAATCAGAAAAATAAGAAAAATATATACACGAGCAGCTTTTGTGAGGCGAGAAGAGAGGAGAACAGAGAAGAGAAGAGAAGAGAGGCGATGAGAATGAAGAGGAAAGGAAAAATGAGTTGTGAGTTGAGAGTTGATTTGAATACGAGATGAGAGAGACGAGGTGAGAGGAGAGGCGAGGTGAAGAGGAAAAAGAGAAAAGAGAAGTAAGTTGTGAGCTGAGAATTAATGTGAATACGAGACGAGACGAGACGAGGCGAGAAGAGAAGAGAAGAGGTGAGAAGAGAGTCTATGAAAAGGAAGAGAAGAGTAAGAGAAATAGTGAGCCGTGAGTGGAGAGTTGATGTGAAGAGGAGGTGAGATGAAGAGAGAAGAGAAGAGAAGTGAGGCGATGAGAAAGAAAGAAAAGGAAGAGAGAAAAAGTGAGTCATGAGTGAAGAGTTGAAGAGACGAAGAGAGAAGAGAAGCGAGGAAAAAGGAGGAGAGAAGAGAGACGATGAGAAAGAATAGAAAATAGAAGCGAGCCTTGAGTTGAGAGTTAATGTGAGTACGAGGCAAAGCAAGGCGAGGCGATAAGAAGGAAGAGGAAGAGAAGAACTCGTGCCGGTGGAGGCGAGGCGAGCGGAAACCCGGAACCCTGACAAGCTGGAGTGAGGATGTGCCGGCTTGGGTGTCTGCCTCCGCCTTGGTGGGCTTGACCCTCGGCACGCTTCCGGAAGGGTTCAGAGGGAATGTGAAGGGAAGGTTGAATGGGGAAACATTAGAACTGTTTATCCTTGCTGGCATCGGAGGTCATGTGGCGGACAGGGGGAAGGGAGGGTGATAAGTGAGTGAGTGTGTGTGAGAGAGAGAGAGAGAGAGAGAGAGAGAGAGAGAGAAGAGAGAATAAGTAGACATCTATCTGTCTATCCGCGTGCATGTGTATGTGTGTGTGTGTGTGTGTGTGTGTGTGTGTGTGTGTGTGTGTGTGTGTGTGTGTGTGTGTGTGTGTTATTCCTCATCTTACAAGAATTATTAATTGTTGATGGCAGAATGACATTTTATATCTTAATCTGAATAGTTCTGCACAATAAAAGATCAATAAAAAGTAAACAAAAACAAAACGAATAAATGAATTGATAAATATATGACTGGAGGAATTATTAGCTATGAAATAATCGATCGCTTCTTCTTTCAATTGCGTCTTTCGAAATAGTACTTCAAATCTGCAACAAACTATATAATCATCAGGTGTGAGGGGAATGATATTAGTCAGCTCTCCACTCCACGTGTCAGTGTCTTTCTTACATCATAAAGCCAGAAAACACGAAGCTTTGCACTATTACGACTGAATTACTCGATGTGCGTAAATAAATAGATAGAAAGGTAAATATGAATAAATTGATAAATAGATAAATAAACAGATGAATAAAGAAATCATAAAGAAATCATAATGCCAGAGAACACGAAGCTTTGCACATCAAGTAATTCAGTAGTAATAGTGAAGGCTAAGGTCCGTATTCAAAAACACTTTGCTCTCTCACCACCACTATTTTCCAATGCCACAGAGATGATTAACGGGGTTTTCAATAGTGTTTCCCCAGTTAATAATATAGAAATCTTGTCACTCTGCCTCTAGAACAGTAAAATAAAAAAAAAAAAACCCTTAAAGAAACTAGTGTAAATTTAAATAAAGTCTTCTGAGATAGTGAAAGTGAAGCACAGGAGGGTTTATGAATACGAGGCTAAGGAGCAAACTTGTATGATTCGTGTGTGCATAAGAGAAGACACGTGGACAAGCCAGGATTGAGACGCTTCACATGTTTATACTGTAAATATCAAAGGAAAGAAAAGGAAAATAAATAAAAAATAAAAAGGTAAATAAATATATGAATGAACCGATAAATAGATAGATAAGCAGATGAATAAATAAATAAAAGACAGAAAAACAAATAAATAAGGATAGAAATTACTGACCAAACATAAGAACCGGTTTTCGTGAAGCACACACACACACACACACACACACACACACACACACACACACACACACACACACACACACACACACACACACACACACACACACACACACACACCGCGTAGTGTAGTGGTTAGCACGTTCGACTCACAATCGAGAGGGCCGGCTTCGAGTCCCGGGAAGCGGCGAGGCAAATGGGCAAGCCTCTTAATGTGTGGGGTGTGTTCACCTAGCAGTAAATAGGTACGGGATGTAACTCGAGGGGTTGTGGCCTCGCTTTCCCGGTGTGTGGAGTGTGTTGTGGTCTCAGTCCTACTCGAAGATCGGTCTATGAGCTCTGAGCTCCCTCCGTAATGGGGAAGACTGGCTGGGTGACCAGTATGCGACCGAGGTGAATTACACACACACACACACACACACACACACACACACACACACACACACACACACACACACACACACACACACACACACACACACACACACACACACACACACACACACTTAGGGGTTGTGGCCTCGCTTTCCCGGTGTGTGTTGTGTGTTGATGTGGTCTCAGTCCTACCCGAAGATCGGTCTGTGAGCTCTGAGCTCGCTCCGTAATGAGGAAGACTGGCTGGGTGACCAGCAGACGACCGAGGTGAATTACACACACACACACACACACACACACACACACACACACACACAGAGTTCTCGCCCGCAGATTCCCACACAGGATGGGGGAGGGGAGGGGTGGCGAGGTGGGTAGGTACCAGCAGCATTATAATTCCTCCGCGGGGCGCCCTGCATGCTGATACAAGGGTCGCCCGCCAGCCAGACAGCCCCTCAGTACCAAGCACCCCTCCCTGTCTGCTCTTCCACACCTGCCTGCCTGCGTCTGTGCGTATGTGTGTAATTCACCTCGGTCGTCTGCTGGTCATCCAGCCAGTCTTCCCCATTACGGAGCGAGCTCAGAGCTCATAGACCGATCTTCGGGTAGACTGAGACACACACACCCACACACCGAGAAAGAGAGGCCACAACCCCTCGAGTTACATCCCGTACCTATTTACTGCTAGGTGAACAGGGGCTACACATTAAGAGGCTTGCCCATTTGCCTCGGGACTCAAACCCGGCCCTCTCGATTGTGAGTCGAGCGTGCTAACTACTACACTACGCGGTGTGTGTGTGTGTGTGTGTGTGTGTGTGTGTGTGTGTGTGTGTGTGTGTGTGTGAAAGAAAGAAAGAGAGAGAGAGAGAGAGAGAGAGAGAGAGAGAGAGAGAGAGAGAGAGAGAGAGAGAGAGAGAGAGAGAGAGAGAGAGAGAGAGAGAGAGAGAGAGAGAGAGAGAGAGAGAGAGAGAGAGAGAGAGAGAGAGAGAGAGAGAGAGAGAGAGAAAGGTTTAGCTTTGTTCCTTAATTAAAGAGAAGAGAAAGAGAGAGAGAGAGAAAAAAGATCACTCAGATGTGTGAACACGCCAACTGCTCACGGACTCTTCACGCTGGCAAGGTGAAGGTGAAGGTTGATTGATTCTAAGAGGAACACCTGCGTCGCCTTCACTAATTATATACCTATGAATATTTTTATCATTCATGTATCGAGGGGGAGGAATCTGTTCAAGACGAAAATAGAATAAATAGATAAACTTAACTCTTTCACTTCTGTCGTTCCTTCTTGTTCATTGTGAGATCCTCCTCTTCTACGTTTTGGTTGCCCATTTCTTCTTATTTCCTCTCCCCCCTAGTGAGCCATTAAGTCCCCCCTGTGCTGTCACGCCCTCCAGTCAGCCAGCCCCGTGGGAGTCGCCGCCCTGACCCGCTCGAGGCACCGCTGAGAAGGGAACCACACACTAATTGGCTCTTGAGTGTGAAAATAAGTAAATAGCATGACAAAGATTACCGTGGCCCTGCAAACTGAGAGAGAGAGAGAGAGAGAGAGAGAGAGAGAGAGAGAGAGAGAGAGAGAGAGAGAGAGAGAGAGAGAGAGAGAGAGAGAGAGAGAGAGAGAGAGAGAGAGAGAGAGAGAGAGAGAGAGAGAGAGAGAGAGAGAGATGAAACAAAATAATTACAAAAAAAGAAAAAGAATACTGTTTCATGTTAGATAATGATAGACGAAGTGTGTGTGAGTGAGTGTGTGTGTGTGTGTGTGTGTGTGTGTGTGTGTGTGTGTGTGTGTGTGTGTGTGTGAGTTTGTGCGCACGCGTTTTCCCTGACTAATGGCCGTAGGAGGAAGGAAAAGGATAAGAGAGTGACGGGAGGCAGGGTTGGGTTAGCAGGAGAGGGAAGGTAGGCGAGGGATGGAGGTGAGGGAGGGAGAGGTGAGGAAGAGTGAGGGAGAGGGAGGGAGGAGAAGGTATATGCGGGCTGCTTCCCTTCACCCTCCTCTCCCTCCCCGCTCACCACTCCGTCTTGCTATTGTGCTGCCGGAGAAGGAAAGCCGAGCAAAAAAATTGGCGTTGATAGTTATGATAAACATGGCGATGCTGAAGAGCTAATAATTGGTCTTCCCTGAGAGAGAGAGAGAGAGAGAGAGAGAGAGAGAGAGAATTATTGTAGTTTTTATCATTCCTTCTCTCGTTGCATTTTTCAAGATTTGTTATTTCAGTGATGTTTTAGTCTCTCTTGTTGTTGTTGTTGTTGTTGTTGTTGTTGTTGTTGCTGCTGTTGCTGCTGCTGTTGTTGTTGTTGTTGTTTCCTGTCTGATTTCTTCTCTCGTCCTAGGAGTGCAGGAGTGAAGTTGTTTTTATTGATGTTATGGGTGTTGTTGATTGCCATTGTGTTGACGTTGTTGTTGTTGTTGTTGTTGTTGTTGTTTTTGTTGCTTTTGCTGTTGTTGAAAGTAGCATAAATACTCCTCTCACTTATATCTCCCTTCCTTCCCTACAGCTTCACAACACACTCCCAGCACACCGTCACACACCCGCCGTACCTCCACAACTCCGCGTGGGACTCACAACTCAGAACACCAACAGCGTGAACATGAAAGAAAAAAAAGTAAATAAAGTGAATAAGTGACATAGAAGAGTACAGGAGTCAACCAGCGTTAATTATACTCGTTCTCTATTAGCGTTCATTTTCAGAATTACGTTTTACCTTGGAAAAGAACACACGGTGAATTATACAACAGCTTACTTCTTACCAAAGCTTTGTGTGGCTTTTGTATAAACATGAAACATTGCGTAAAACAATAATTAATGATAAAGCGTTTGTTATTTATGGAGGTGTGTGTGTGTGTGTGTGTGTGTGTGTGTGTGTGTGTGTGTGTGTGTGTGTACCTCCATACTGTACGTCAATGGCCTTTTCAGCCTGTTAAACAAAATCCCATGACGTTATTTTCACTTATTTATAAGACAGCATAATTTTGTACGTTGCATCGTATCCCTTGTGTTGCGTTATGTGTGTTATAGTGTTCTTTCAGTAGAATAAAAAATTGCCTTCATCTGGTATTTTCGCTGATTGTGCTGGCTTGTCTTTCTTCCTAAGTTTAGCACCAGAGTGCTATTATCGCAGCGCTGTATCTCGCACTTTAAGATATTTCAGTGCCTCTCTTGACACTTTTGTCATGATAAACACATTTCTTCCACTCTTCGCCGTGACTTTTCTCCCAGCCCGTCAGTGCGTCATCCTGCCACCATTGTGTCGCCGCTTTATTGTTATGGATAAGTGTGAACTCTCAGGACCTTCCCCTTTCTGCTGGTCGCCCCTATCATGACCCAATTATTCCCTACTTACCTGTGCTTCACGCCGCTCCCTCAGTACTTAGAGATTTTTTTTTTCTAGGTCTTGTTTTCTTTACATTGGACGTTGATGAGGACGTGAAGGGAGTGAGGACGGCAGAGGAAAGCTGATTTATGACCGGAGAGATTACAGCATTGGCAGGACTCTTGACGCTTTGTACTTCCTTCCATCTGTTCTACATTTATCTACCTTTCTTCTGTAATAGAGTCTTTTATTGTTGGGTCTTTCTCACTCCTCGCCATCTCATCTCAGTTTGATCGTTGCAGTCGACTGAGTGAGTCGCTATATGAAATCCTGAGGTCGACACCTATTCAATAAGTGTGAATTCTCCTTCTCACACTTACAATTTCGAAAATGTTCAACCATTTGCATAGTCATGATACGTCACACTGTGATGGAAAATATAATCTTGTGTGAATAATCATGTCACTGCAGTTCAACATCATACACATACGAGTATATCAAAGGTACCAGAGGAGCACAATGAGCAGTCTTCTCTAGCACACACACACACACACACACACACACACCCGGTAGCTCAGTGGTTAGAGCGCTTGCTTCACAAGCCAGAGGACCGGGGTTCGATTCCCCGGCCGGGTGGAGATATTTGGGTGTGTCTCCTTTCACGTGTAGCCCCTGTTCACCTAGCAGTGAGTAGGTACGGGATGTAATTCGAGGAGTTGTGACCTTGTTGTCCCGGTGTGTGGTGTGTGCCTGGTCTCAGGCCTATCCGAAGATCGGAAATAATGAGCTCTGAGCTCGTTCTGTAGGGTAACGTCTGGCTGTCTCGTCAGAGACTGCAGCAGATCAAAACAGTGAAACACACACACACACACACACATCCCCAGGCTCGCGGTGAGAGGTCTGTCTCTCTGTCATCGACTTGAGTTACAAGATCTCTTGGCTGGATCTCGAGCGCCCTCACCATCCCATTACTTGCCTTAAAAGCCACAGTCCCCCGAGGCACGGCCACTCCCCTACCTCGCGAAGCACTTGCTGGTCCGCATTGGTAGGGCGAGGGGTGCTTCACAACCCGAGGCAGCGGCACTGTGGCAGGTTGACTTACTCTTCTTATTTTTCATTTTGCCGTAAAAATATCTATACTCTCCATCTTTAACCATGTGCGAGTATTTACCACACAGTAAGTCTCTTTGAGAAAACTAACAGGCACTTGTAATTCGTGAAGGATGCGTGAGTCAAGGCGAGTTAAGGTTACAATTATGTTTACTGACAAAGCCACAGGGAAGGGTGAGGGTTGCCGGGGTGGGGCGGGTCAGGCTTCCATTGTGAAGGCCGCGACTCCGAGAGATTCCAACTCGACAGTATTCTTCCGTCACGCCCCGGGGCTATCGGCGCGTAGGATCTTGTGAGAGGCAAGGCAAGGGGGTTCCCAAGGGCGGTGCAGCGGGGACTTCTCACGCAGGACACCGCACCCTTACACTGATCCCTGTGATAGCTGGCGTCCTCAGGCTGGCCTCGCCGCGACCCCACATCCTACTGCTGCATCCCTCTCTCTCTCTCTCTCTCTCTCTCTCTGTGTGTGTGTGTGTGTGTGTGTGTGTGTGTGTGTGTGAGAGAGAGAGAGAGAGAGAGAGAGAGAGAGAGAGAGAGAGAGAGAGATGCTGCATCCCATCTCTCTCTCTCTCTCTCTCTCTCTCTCTCTCTCTCTCTCTCTCTCTCTCTCTCTCTCTCTCTCTCTCTCTCATTTCCTGTAGTCTTTCGATGTCAAAATTTTCATTCTTTCCATTCGAGATTTAAAGTTTTTCTTTCACGAGCATATTTTTTGAGTCATTGGAGTTAATTTCCTTCCTCGACTATGTTCCACTTATTCTTTTTGTCTTCTCACTCTTTTCTCTCGGATCTCAATAGTTTGTCGTTCCTCTGCCTTTACTCTTTATCGCGTGCCACTGTGAGCCCCGCAGGCGTCGGATGGCTCACAGTGGGCTGGGCCGCGACACAGGGAATCCTTACTACCCCCACTGATTAATGTCGTGCTCACTCACTCACGTTGTTGAGAAGAACTGAAATGAGAATAAGTGCTTTGGTCGCTTTGATCATTGTGCACATTTACAGATACATTGCGCATTGCTTCTATCATTACTGACACTTTTACCTCCGCCTCAGTTTTTACTTTCACCTGCCTGTAGCGCATCCACTGAAAAAAAAGCTTGAAAAGTTGTTGCCGCTGCGCATTTCGTTTTGGCCGTATACGTATTTACGACCTCGCTACGAATTGCGTTTCTTCTTACCGTTAGCGTTACTAGAATTTCACTTTCACCTCCCTATCCATTTGTAATTTCTATAATGCAGCGCTTATTACCATTACTATCTTTGTCATGTCCTTCTACGCATTATACACATACCATACATCTTTTTTTTTTTTTTTGCTTAGTGTTCGTGTCGTCATTACCATAACAAGTTCTAACAGTCCAGCCACCTAAAGCGCCTATAATGGAGCACTTGTTACCTCTACACGCACCTCCTCTCACCCCTTGGCAATCACCCCTACCATCACCACCAATACTAACTTTTCCCCCACGCCAGACACGACAAAGAAAGTAGCCGTGGGCGTCCCCCTCGTGGCAACAGTTCCCAACGCGAACCACCGCCATGTCCATTACCGCTCTTATCGTCCCCTCTCTCTTTCTCTCTGTCTCTCTCCCAGCCCATACCTCCACTCTCCCCCTCCACCGCCTTCACCATCGCTGCTGTCATCACCACCTAAGACCTTTCCCTTTCTCTCTCTCCCACCCTTAGTCGCTCACAAAGGAAAACTTTTAATTAGCTGGAGCACAAAAGGATCGTCAATCACAGGCATGATCTATCAGAGGCGCACTCGTCATTAAGGGCCTAGCCTGCCAAGAGGGTGTTTGAAGACGATCCTGTCATAGCTTACTTTGTTTACTCTCTTCCTGGACACTAGCAGATTTCAGAGTGCACTTGGTAATGAGCTGGAAGGCAAATTTAAAAGATGTAACGTAGTAAATAGTTTTGGCGTGAGCGTTGACAGCTTCTGTGAATTTACGGTGTAGTTAGGACTTCCGGGAACGAGGAGTGAAGTGAATGCCATGAATACAGATAGAAATGTTCTCTCTGGCTGTCTAATTAGTGCTAGAGTACATGAGGCTTATCATTGGTCACCTCAAGGCCTTACTCGATGCAACTGTAGACCAAAAAGAAAACACTCATTAACTTGGACACTCCTCATATTCTTCCAGGAAAGCTGATTGATAAATTGAATTTTCCATAGCAATGGGGTCATATGGCGCCGTTTTTTTTCTGTGTAAAGTAACAACCGTATCGTTTCACATGTTGAACAGTATCAGAAGCTCACATGACAAGTAGCATAGAACACTTGGTTGTCTCCTTCACCACCAGTCTCAACAGTTCACCACGTGTTTTTTCCATTAGGAGTTTCAATGTTTCTTTCTTTTGGTGCTTTTCACTTCATCATCCTCCAGTGAGACACGTAATACATTGTTTACGTGAACTGTGGACCACGTGACGCAGCGCTCAGCTTGTCGGCATCAACTTGGGAACTCCAGTCAAGGTCCAAGTCCAGGCTCACGGTCCAGAGAGTCTGCAGCAGTGTTGGTTCTCTCCCGTAGCCCGAACCGGTGTCATGTGTCATCATCAATGTTGCTGCACGATAACTTATTCATTTGTATTATTTAATGAACATTTTTTTCTTCAGAGTTTTCGTCTATTTATCAATTCGGAAAAAAAATGTAACAGAGACAAACACTTGAAAAATCTATGCTCTTCTTCAGGACACACAGAACATCGTTCCTTTGTTAACACGCCCTTTACGAGGCATCTCGGCCCTTCACTGTACACCGCACGGGAGTAGTGACTGTAATAGTGATATTTATGGCTGTGATGGTGATTGTGGTGGTTGCAGTGATGAATGCAGCACCAATGATGATAACGATGTGAGTGTAGAGATGATCGTAACAGTAGTGGCGGAATTGTATGTGGTAGCAGAGGTAGTGGGTGATGCGGCAGTGGCGGCGTTGTGTGCAATGACCGCTTGGGTGGCTGCGGGTGGTGTCAGTGGCAGCGTCGGTGGTGCCGTTGGGGCTATTATAACGGTGGTAGTGGTGATGGAGGTAGCAGGTGTTGGTGGCAGCCTGCTGGGGATGGCGCGCGCGGGAACGAGGCAGTATGGCTGGGGATTTGAATTTGAATTAGATGACGAGACGGGGCGAGACAGGGCAGGGCACCGTGAGGCGAGGCGGGGTCCCACGCAGCGGAAGTGAGTTATGATTTTATTCACGTGTATTAACCTGTACTTAATATCGGGCGACGGGGCCTGCAGCTGTCCGGCACGTGACCCGCAGATGGAGGGAGGAAGGGACGCAACGGAGGCAGGGAAATTGGGACACCACAAGGGAAATTAATGGAAGGGACGATGGGTGTATAAGGGACGGCATCATCATCATCACCTTCGTCATCATCGTCATTATCACCATCGCGTGGGAGTTTGTTATGTTTGTTATGTTGTTGTGTGCAGCGCTCGGAACACTAACTGTGGTGTGAGTGATATGTTGAGGAGACGTAAAATCTGCATTACTGTTTTCGTTAGTTGTATTGCAGTAACAGTGTTCGTTATCGTTATCTCTCCTCATCATTGTCATCAGCAGCAACAGCATTACTGACACGATTCTCAACGACAAGATTACCACCACCATGCAGTAACAACAACAATGACAACAACAACAGCAACAACAATAACAGCATCAACAATAATGATAACAACATCAACAACAACAACAAAACAACAATAACAGTATCAATTTCTTCATCTTCATCAGTCACCATCAATCATCACCATCACCATAATCATCACCATCATCACCATCATCATCATCATTATTAATTCATCAAGTCAGTAGCGCTTCTAGTGACGTTCCCTTCCTCTCCCACCCTCCCACCCTCCCACCAACACCCATCCACACACCCACCAACGCACTCACCCACCGTGCATTTCTTAATACCACGCGTCACCTCACGCTTCACCTGCAGTCACCGTCCTATACGTTTGATTAGCGTGATAGAATTGTGACTATATACTTTGTTCATTAACCCCTTCAGTACTGGGACGCATTTTTACCTTGAGATTTGTTTATGATTAGACCGTTTTCTAGACATTAGTAAGGGTGTATAGAGGTCAAAAGATTAATGGCCAGAGTCTTCACTGTTTTAATCTACCACATAAGTTTCTGAAGCTGTATAAAATCACCAATTAGTAAGCAGAATGAATATGGAAACGTGTCATTGTACTGAAGGGTTAACTCGCCTTTATAACTCAATCACTTCTGTCAAATAGTTCGAGGGTGCTCATGTTGTTGTCACTCCTGTTTTCATGAATCTAGACATTACTTGCTCCAATATACAATGGCACATTTTGCGTTAACGTGACACAATAGATTTCATAACTTTATAAGGTTTTTTTCCTCTTCAGTTATATTCATTTTCTCCTCTCTATAAGTGTATATCTTTCCCTTTACAATTTTATTCTTTTATTGTTATTTTTCAGTCTTTTTCAGTCAATCATCAAAAGAAATACGTGTTAAGCTTCATGCTTGTTTCATAGTTTCTTTTTTAAATTTTCAGTAGTTATGCTATATAAAAAAAACGAGTATTTGTTTTATTACAGAAAACATAAAGGATATTATATACGGAATATTTGTTTCATGTGTGTGTGTGTGTGTGTGTGTGTGTGTGTGTGTGTGTGTGTGTGTGTGTGTGTGTGTGTGTGTGTGTGTGTGTGTGTGTGTGTGTGTGTGTGTGTGTGTGTGTGTGTGCGAGTGCGTGTGTTTGTGAGCGTGTATTTATGTAAGATAGGTGTGTAGGTGTGACCGCGTGTTTGTGTGTGCGTGTATGTGGGTGTTAGCGCGTGTATGTGTGTGCGGGCGCGTGTGTTTGTGTGCGTGCGTCCGTCATATTCATGCATACGTACACACATCGATCAAGATGAAGGGCAGGGCAATCATTTCCCTGGCGCGGGGTTACAGGGGAGGATCGGCCGCCGAACACCATGACACACCGCGGCGCCACACCCACTTCCGGCACCTCTACCTCCGCCGCCTCTTCTTCCCCGCTTGACGCCGCCGTCTGGACCAGGGGAGGAAGGCTGGGAGGGACGGGGAGTGACGCCAGAGGAGGGAGTCGTGAAACCATTGGGAGGAAGGGGAGTGAGGGGAGTGAGGGGAGTTGGACAATAGGTGGGAAATACTGCAAGGAATGAAAACTGTGAAGTCATGCTTGCTTTATCGTCATTTTGAGAGTTTTTGCACTGGATCGCTTGGAATAGACGAGAAGCCGGTAAAGATGAGTGGAGGAAATTAGTCTCGTTAGTTTGCCGTGTAAAAGCTGAATGTAATAATGATAATGAGAGTCACACACATTGTCATTAGGATAAAAAGATGGTCATTTTTGTTAACACTGCAAGAAGGTTGATGATATTCCAGACAGTCGCAAGAAGCAGCAATAGGCACCTGAACATGCTAGGAGACGCTTTCAGTCCCAGCTTGCCTGCCATCACTGGGTATCACTCTCACCGACACAATAATGTTAATGTGTAGAGGAACATATGTTGTTACCGCGGCATCCCGGCACTGTAAATCTTCATTATCCATTCTTATTTTCCTTCCTGAGCTTTGCAGTATTAGGTTAAAAAGAAAAAAAAAAAGCACCACCACATTTTCCATCATAACGCATTTTTCAACAGTTAGGAGCGAAATCTAATACTTGTTGACTCACATGTGTTGTATATTACAGTGCTCCGGCAAACCACCCTTAGATCACTCAGGAAACAAATTAATTACCTCTGTTCCACGCGTGCCCAACAGTCTCTTGTGCCCTTCCCGTCAGGAGCGCCGCCCCCTATACCACCCCACCTGTGAAGCTGAGAACATTGCCCCAGGCCTCCCACAATGAACAATTAACAATAATATATCAAATTAAGCCAGGAATTACGAATCCTGTGAATAAGGGATTACTGGTCTGCCTGTGTATAGCTAACATCCTTTGATGTTGTAAATAATGAGGCAGTGGGTGGCGAAGGGCAGCGAGTCAGAATACGGCTGGAAACGAGAGCGGCGTGGCAGGGCTGGCATCATTGCGGGGACGGGAGAGGCAAAGCTCCCGATTGGAACTGAATCATTAGAAGAAAAAACACGAAGGGAATGAGAAGCAATTTATTTTTCTCTCACTTCTCAATTATTGTCTTCTTTAATACATTGATAACTGGGGTTTAATTCACAAAGAAAAGCCCATTTTGTCAAGAAACTCACAGCACTTCATACAAAACCTTGGTAACTAATGCACTCGCTGATCGACACGTGCGTAATAGTAATACTCAAAAAGCTACAATCAGTCGAGACGTTAAAACAGTAACTTAGTACTCTAATTTCAAGCGGTTTTCTCTCACTAGTAAACCGTAGTCATTATATTTGATGCGAGAAGTGACGTCATGAGCCTGGGCCTGCTGGAGTGAGGAAATGACGAACAGCAGCCAAGAAAGTCAGACAGAATACACACGTGGTCTCAAATTGGTTCTTGAAATAAGTACTATACGGTTTTTGTAAGACGAAGGTATAAGATAAAAAGCTGATGAATCTAGGGAAACTGACTGAATTACTGATAATGCCCCGTAAATACATGCTAGGGGGGAATGAGAGGGGGGAGAAATGGAAGAGAGACGTACTGTAATTGACGAGGGAGGAAATAAGGTCAGAAGAAAAAAAATGGAGAGAATTGAGGAGCTAGAGAAAGAGAACAGGATAACCGTGAAAGGGACTGACTTAGAGAGAGAGAGAGAGAGAGAGAGAGAGAGAGAGAGAGAGAGAGAGAGGGTGTGGAGGTAAGGGTGAGAGCTGCTTTGCGTGTCACTAAAAAGGGAGAAAGAGAGAGATAGAAATCATAAAAAAGATATTAATACTACATAAATAACTTCCTTTTCTCTTATATGAACCCTTAACATCTCTCACAGATCTGAATACTAGAGAGAGAGAGAGAGAGAGAGAGAGAGAGAGAGAGAGAGAGAGAGAGAGAGAGAGAGAGAGAGAGAGAGAGAGAGAGAGAGAAGTCATGGCTGCTCCTCAGGTCTTGATACTGAAGTTGCATTTTTTCTTTGATTTTGCATAACCATTGACGTTTATTCCAGTACCGCTGTGTGGTTGACGTAGACGTGTAGTAGAGGCCGAGGTTGGGAAGGTGATGAGGGGAGAGAGGGAGGGAGAGAGGTCATATATAAACTGGAAAGGAAAGCTGACATTTAAGCTGAGCCATTGAAAGTGACAGTCTTGCGGAATAAAATGATAAAGTGACGGAAGTTTTAAATCAAGTTAGAAAAATTGAACTAGATTAATGAAGGTTGAGTGACTATCGTAAAACCCAAAAGAACGAACCGTATGAAGTAATCGTTTCACTCTTTTTATTACACATGGAGAAAGGAAAAGGGGGAAAAATAAGAATAAATACATAAACGAGGAAAAATAGAAAAGAACGCGATTTACTGGAAAGGAAATGGAAAAATGTTATATTCTTTCCCAAGTCTACGAAACACATTTAATTAATAAGCAGTCACGTATGTATAATAATATATGCTTAGTGTTTTCCTTTCTTCTCGCTTAATTGAGTTCAAACAAAGGAAAGGAATTCTCCAAGCATGTACAAAATAATAACAATAACAGTGACTTTTGCTGCGCTGATGGCTGGAAGGTACGCGATGGGGGGTACCGATGGGGAGTGGGGGGCGAGGGTGAAGGAGATTGTTGGGGGGTGGTGGGGGGAGTAGGTGCAGCAAGTACAGATGGTACAGATGGTGAGTGGCAGGGATGGGATTACAGTTGCAAGTTAAGATGAAGCTTATGTCTTTTTCACTTATTTAAGTTTAACTTTTGCTAAATTATCTGTTGTTGTTGAGGTCTTGCAACACACATACACTCAGACACACTCATATAAGTAAGTCTCTCTGTCTGTCTTTCTGTCTGTCTGTGTGTCTGTCTTTTTTCTCTCTCTCTCTCTCTCTCTCTCTCTCTCTCTCTCTCTCTCTCTCTCTCTCTCTCTCTCTCTCTCTCTCTCTCTCTCTCTCTCTCTCTCTCTCTCTCTCTCTATTTTCAGCGTCTCTTAATTTCTTTACCCTCTGTGTGTCACCCTCTATTTGTCCTTCTTCCTATATTGCATCGCCTCTCCTTTACCCCTCATCCACCTTACCCTTGTCCCTATTTTGTGCCTTCTCCTCCCTTTCCTCCTCCCCTTCCCTTCCACCTACCCTTCCCTTCCTCCTCCCTATCTTCCGTGTCTTTTTCCCTCTAGCCCACGCCCCTTCCTCCCGCTCTTAAAACACTAACTTCTCCTTTTTTCCCTTCACCCTCACCCGTTTGACCCCTGTATCTACTCTCTCTCTCTCTCTCTCTCTCTCTTGCCTTGCTTTTTTTTTTTTGCTTTCCGTAGGTTTGTATTTCTCTTTCTCTTCTTTCTTTTCCTTCTCCTCTTCCTCTTCCTCCTCCTCCTCTTCCTCCTCCTCCTCCTCCTCCTCCTCCTCCTCCTCCTCCTCCTCCTCCTCCTCCTCCTCTTCCTCCACCTCCTCCTCTTCCTTCTCCATAACCCACTCCCTCTTAACACTTTCTTCTGTCTCATCTCCCTTACATCTTTTCCGCTTTTCATTTACTCTGTCTCCTGTTCGCTCCTTTTTCCTCCGACCCTCCTCCCACCCTTCCTCCCTCCCTCCATCATGGTCTCTCCCACCCCTATACTCACTTTCCCCCCTCATGAAGAACGGCACGTGACTCGCTTTATACCGCCGCTGAGCAAAATACTGAAGGGATGAATGGAGCTTTAAAATTTCGCAACTTGGATTCGAAAGATGAAGAAAAATGACAAGTTTGATCCGAGGAATATTGAGAAGAGTGACAGCGTAGCGGAGAGAGAGAGAGAGAGAGAGAGAGAGAGAGAGAGAGAGAGAGAGAGAGAGAGAGAGAGTAGGAAGGAAGTAGGGAGGAGAGATAGGATGGAATAGAGAGATGAGAAGGGAGAAAGGAAGGAAGAAAAAGAAAGAGGAGAAAGAGGGAAGAATTAAGAGAGAAAGAGAGAGAGAGAGAGAGAGAGAGAGAGAGAGAGAGAGAGAGAGAGAGAGAGAGAGAGAGAGGAAGGGAAATAGGCAGAAAACATTAGAGATGGGGAGAGAGAAAAAAGAGAAAACAGAAAGAGAGCGAGAGAAAACTGACGGGATGGATGGAGAGAGGAAAGGGGAAGGAAGGAAATAATGGAGGGGAAATAGGAAGTGGAAAGAAGCAAGAGAGATGGAGGTAAGGAGAAAAGAGGGGAAAAGAGGAAGGGGGTGAGAGGGGAGAGGATGAGGGGAGATGAAGGGAAAGCTGAGTGAGGGGAAATAAGGATGTAGGGAGGAAGGATTCGGAGAGAGGGAAGTGACAAGATGGGAGGGGAAGGAATGGAAGGAGGAAGGGGAAGAGGGGAGAGGGGAGGAAAGGGAGGGATCGGAGGGCAATTAGGAGAGGAGGAGGAGGAGGAGGAGGAGGAGGAGGTGGAGGAGGAGGAGGAGAGGAGATAAAGCAGTCTCGTGTTATGATTCAGTAAAAAGTGAAATTATAGCTAGTCGTCTCTCTCTCTCTCTCTCTCTCTCTCTCTCTCTCTCTCAATCCCGCGTCCCTTTCCTCACCCTCTTTCCTCCCCATAATCCCCTCCCTCCCCATCACTTCCCCTCTCCTTCTCCTCCTCCCCTCCCTCGGCCCTGCACGTGGCGAGGGAGGGGAAGACGCGTGCAGGGACGGGCCACGTGCTTGGGGAGGGGGAGGGAGACAGGAAGGGACTATGGGACTGGCGTGGTGTGTTAGTGATGGGGGAAGGGGGGAAGTGGGGAGCGTTTGGTGTTGTGAAGGGAAGGGATCTCTCTCTCTCTCTCTCTCTCTCTCTCTCTCTCTCTCTCTCTCTCTCTCTCTCTCTCTTAGGTAGATTCATGGTTTTATTCACTCATATATTCTTCTTCTTCTTCTTTTTCTTCTTCTTCTTCTTCTTCTTCTTCTTCTTCTTCTTCTTCTTCTTCTTCTTCTTCTTCTTCCTCTTCTTTGCTCTTTTTAAGCAACATATCACTTTCATGACGAATTCTTCCTCTTCTCCTCTTAGTAACCTTTGAAAATGCTCCTCCTCCTCCTCCTCCTCCTCCTCCTCCTCCTCCTCCTCCTCCTCCTCCTCCTCCTCCTCGTGATGTTGGGAAAGGTCAGTTGAAGGAGGGAGAGAGAGAAAGAATGGGAAACAGCAAAGGGAAAGAGAGAGAGAGAGAGAGAGAGAGAGAGAGAGAGAGAGAGAGAGAGAGAGAGGGAGAGGGAAAGGAGGAAAAAAGGTGGTGGGTGAGGGGAAAAAATGGCCAGAGTGAGGGGTAGTGAGAGGGAGCGGGACATTGCCTTACATTCAATTGGCATTCAAGATTGAAGGAGAAGTTTTGCAAGTAAGTGTACAGAGGCGGGCTTGTTTGTGTCCAGGCCTTGTGTTTTTTTCCTTTTTTTTTTTGTTTTTCATTTTCCTCTTTCTCTTTCTCTTTTTCTTTCTCGTATTAAGTTTTGTTTCCCTTTTTCTTTTTATTCTCTCTCTCTCTCTCTCTCTCTCTCTCTCTACTTCTTCTCTTTCTTTCGTGTTTATGTCTTGTGTTTTTCCTTCTTTTCTTTTCTATTTTCTTCTTTCTCTTTCTCTTTTCTTTATTGTGTTTATTTTTTATTCCACTTTTTCTTTTTTCCTTTTTTCTCTTTCTCTCTTTCTACTTCTTATCTTTTTCTTATCCATGCCTTTTTCTTTTATTTTCTTATTTCTCTTTCTCTTTTCTTTATTGAATTTTTAGTCCGTTTTCTTCATTTTTTTCTCTTTTTTTCTTTCTCGTATTAGTTGTAGTTTCCTTTCTTTCTTTCTTTCTTTCTACTTCTCTTTTTGTGTCTTGTTTTTTTCCTTTTTTTTCTTCTTCTTTTCCTCTTTCCCTTTCTCCTTTCTTTCTTGCATTTATTTTTCCCTTTTTCTATTTTTTCTCTTCCTTCTCTTTCTCGTATTATTTAGTTTCCTTTTCTTTCTCTCTACTTCTTTTTTCTCTCTCTCTCTCTCTCTCTTTTTCTTTCTCCTTCTTGTATTGACATTCTTCCTCTCTTTCTATTTCTCCTTTTCTTTATCTCTCTACTTCTTGTATTCCTTCTCTGTTTTCTCTTTCTCTTCCTTGCATTATTTTTTGTTTCCTTTCCTTATACTTCTTCTCTTTTTCTCTTTTTTCTCTTTCTCTTTCTTGTACAATTTTTTTGCTTCCCTTTTCCTCTTTCCTTTCTCTTTCTTTTATTGATTTTAGCTTTATTTCTATTATTCTTTTATTTTCGTTTTCTTTTCTATCTTCTCTGGTTCTCTTGTTTTAGCATTTTTTTTTAAATATTCCTCATTTTTTTTCCATCCTTCCACTTTTTTCTTCGTTTTCATTCTCTTATTTTTCTTTACATTTACACACTTTCCTCTCCCTTTCTTTTCCTCTTCATTTTCATTCTCTTATTCATCTTTACTACATTTTCTCACTTTCCTCTCCCTTTCTCTTCCTTTCGTTATACATTCCTCCATCCTCCCACTTTTCATCTTGACTTTTCCACCTTCCGTTACTCCCTCTAGTAACACTGGCGCTCAAACCAATAGGATCGCTTCTTTTCCCTTCAAAACAGAGGACTGGTGGTGGTGAGTGGTGGGGGAGATGTCACCGCAGATCACTGTGTCCCAGCTGTCCCTCCTCCTTTTCCTCCTCCTCCTCCTCCTCCTCCTTTCTTTTCCTCCATTCTGTTTGTCCTTCCCTCTCCTTTTCCCCCTCTACCTCTTCATTTGCCTCCCTCCGTCTGTCTGTCTCTATGTTTTCTCTGTCTGTCTCTCTCTCTCTCTCTCTCTCTCTCTCTCTCTCTCTCTCTCTCTCTCTCTCTCTCTCTCTCTCTCTCTCTCTCTCCATATTGTATTAAATCACATTATTCCAACTTTTAACCTCACCTGACACCACTTTCTTGACTTTTTTTTTTTCCATCCTTCAAAGTTTTATGATCTGTTTCTCTTTTCTCTTTACTGATATTTAATGGCCATTCTTTCCCCTCCGTCACACCATTTTTTCCCCCTTTTATCTCCTCACTCTATCACTTCCAGCATACATCGTTAATACTCTTTACCACTTCTCAAAAAAAAAAAAAAAAAAATGAAAAAAACTTTAAACTTGTCATCTTTTTTTCCCCTTTTGCCTCCTCTTACCTCCTCTCCCTCCTCCTCCTCCTTCTCCTCCTCCTCCTCCTCCTCCTCCTCTACCTCTCTCATTTCTTGACAGCGCGTACCTTCCCCGTGCTGCCCTTTCCTCTCCCTCGTCTCTCTCCCTTCTTTCCTCCTACTCATGGCGTCAGTTTTCTCCCCTCTCTCCACTTTTCCCCTTTCCTCTCCCCTCCTCCTCCTCCTCCTCCTCCTCCTCCTCCTCCTCCCCTTCCCTTCCGTCTGTCCATGATGTTTGCATGATCGATCTGTGAAGGTATTGATCGTTGGTGGGTGGGTATGCAGTTGTCGGGGCGTGGGTGAGGCGTGGGTGGTTGCCTGGGGTGCTGGGGTGATGGGGAGGGGAGAAGAGAGAGGGAGAGATGAGGGGAGAAAGACGATCAATATCAGAATTAAAGTAAAATCGCCCTCTTAGCAAGTTCTCTCTCTCTCTCTCTCTCTCTCTCTCTCTCTCTCTCTCTCTCTCTCTCTCTCTCTCTCTCTCTCTGTGTGTGTGTGTGTGTGTTTCTAATGGTCGTGTGTGTAAAAGTCAAAAAAATTATGCAACTTTTTCTTTTGAACTTACTTTATCTTTGGTAAAAAAAAAAAGAGGAAAAAGGGACTGAAAAAAAAAAAAAAAGAAAATTGAGGAAGAATAACAAATCTTTAACTCTTTCAATACAACGCACAACAGTTCACGGGGTTGGAATGACACAATGCATGGATCTTTCCCTCCGTTTTCAAGATTTACAAGATAATATGATCAAAGAAATACTAGTTTTCTAAGACCTACAAAAAATGAAAAAGAAATACCAGTTTTGTTTTTGTAGAATTTTTAGCCAGTACAGTGTTTCAAATTGGCTGTAGAGCAAGAAAATGACAAGGGGTGACAAGTAGCTGTGAAAGGGTTGAAGGGGGTAAAATGAGCAGGAGGGAAGGAAAGGGAAGGCAGAGGAAGGAAACAAGCACAGACATGAGTAAAAAGAAAAAAAGATTCAACGAGCAGGGAAAAAAAGGAGTAGGGAGGGAGATGGCGTCAAATGAGAGAGAGAGAGAGAGAGAGAGAGAGAGAGAGAGAGAGAGAGAGAGAGAGAGAGAGAGTTAAAGAAATTGATTGAGTTTCCATTACCTGCATACCCGAAATCTTTGAAGGTATTTGTAGGTGCAATCCAGGTGTGTGTGTGTGTGTGTGTGTGTGTGTGTGTGTGTGTGTGTATACGTTGGCTGTTCACGTGAGTTAGTTTCCCTCACATGACATTTTACCCCTGAAGAATCCCTCCTTCCCTCCATCTCCCCCTCTTTCCTCCCCCTTCCCTACCTCTTCTCTTTTTCCCTCCCTTCTTCCCCCATTCACCCTTCTCCACCTTGTCTTTTTTCTTTACTCTCTCCCCTCTCCCTCTGCTCTTTCTCTCCTCCCTTCTCCCTCCATTCTCCCCTGTCCATCCTCCTCTCTCTATATATCTTTCCTCTCCTTCGTATCTCTCCCCTTCCCTTCACCCTTCATTGTCCCTTCTCCATCCACGCTCTTTCCATACTTTCATGTCTCTCTCTTGTCTCTTTTCTCCTTTCTACCCTCAACACTTTCTTCTCTTTTCTTTCTACCTCGTCATTTCCTTTCAATTCTTATTGTCTTCTTTCTCCATCTACCCTTTTTTTCCCGTTTTGCCAATGCACCTCCTTCATTTTCCTTCTCTTTCTATCATTCTCTTCAGCATCAGAGCCCTTCATCTACCCTTCTCCTACCCTTCTCCTCTCATCTCCCTCTTCCACTTCACCTCCTCTTCCTCTGTAACCCCTTCAATCCCTTCTTCTACCACCCTTCTCCGCCTCCTCCCCTTCGGCGTTCTCGTGCGGTAGGGGAGGAGAAAGAAGAGGAGGACCTGGAGGGGGCGTTTGGCTGTCACTGGGGGATAAGACGGTCGATTTCCGTATCATAATTCCCACGACGCACAGCACACCAGCATACATACATGGGGGGCATCTCTTCGTGGGCGTCACGGCGTCTAGTCATATCGGCGTCGGTTAGAAGGATTATGGGAGCGATAAAAGAGCCACACGCACGCCACCGCCACTGCCACTACGGAGGAGGAGGGCTCGGGTGGTGGTAGTGGTGACGTTTCATACCTCCTACCTCCTCCCTCTTATGGACTAAGTTGCTACTGGTACTTTGGTGTTGTGCATGTGTGTGTGATTAGTGTATAATGCATGACAGTACGTGTGTTTGTGTGTGTGTGTGTGTGTGTGTGTGTGTGTGTATTGTGACCGGAAATAAACGTGTGTATTTTTAAGGAATTATGCAGAGGAGGGTAAATAATAATGTGGATAGGAGAGAGAGCCAGGAGTACGAGAGAGTGGAAGTCAGATAACAAGATCAAGAACAGGAAGAATAGTGGAGGGAAGTGGAGGGAAAGCAGAAACAAGATTGGATAGTACGAGTTGAGGTAAAAAATATGTGGATAGGATAAAGGAGTATGAGAGGAAAATTTAAAAGGAAAAGTGGAAGTCAGAGAACAACATCAAGAACAAGAAGAAAAGGAAGGAAGTGGAGAGAAATAAAAAACAAGAAGAACTACTGTACTTTAAACGAGCAAACGAGAGAAAATAAAAAAAAAGTTAGAAAGAGAGATAGAAGAGAATAGATGACACATAAGACAACCCAATTCTTATGTAGTTAGTAAGAAGACTGAAGTGATAAATAGCCACTTCTTGATGTCAGCCTTCCTTCCCTTTCTTCTTCTCCTTCCCTCTTCCCTTCCTCTCCTTATCCCTCTCTCTCTCTCTCTCTCTCTCTCTCCTCCCTTCCGCCTTCAATCTTTTCATCCCTCCCCTCTCCCCTTTCCTCCCATCCTTCCCCTCCTCTTCCTTCCCTCTCATCCAGCTCTCTTCCTACTTCCTCCTCCTTCTACACTTTTCTACCAATATTTTTTCTTCTCGTTACTACAGCATCTATTTTTTCCTCCTCTCTCTCTCTCTCTCTCTCTCTCTCTCTCTCTCTCTCTCTCTCTCTCTCTCATCCCCGTCACCAGGGAACTTTTGTTTGCTTGTTTTTCTTTGTTTGTTTGTTTTTTGTTTGTCGTTGTTCTTGTTTTTGTTGTTGTTTTGGTTTAAGGTAAAATTTTTTTGTAAACCTAGTTGCATATTCACACACACACACACACACACACACACACACACACACACACACACACACACACAGACAGACAGACACACACACACACACACACACACACACACACACACACACAGACACACACACACACACACACACACACACACACACACACACACACACACACACACACACACACACACACACACACACACTATGGAGAAATATCTAGAGACATTGAGACAGTAAAAATCGGATGAAATCTAGAGACAAAAACATCGGTATAAGCGCAGCCTCTAGGCCTGGCCCGCTCCTGGCCTGGCCCTGGCTGCCTCTCCCTCCTCCCCTCCCGCTGGGCAGCCTCCTGGCCTGGCCCGGGCTGCCCCTCCCTCCTTCCCTCTCGCGGGGCAACCTCCTGGCCTGGCCCAGGCCGCCCCTCCCTCCTCCCCTTCCGCGGGGCAGCCTCCTGGCCTGGCCATGGCCGCCCCTCCCTCCTCCCTCCCGCGGGGCAGCCTCCTGGCCTGGCCCGGGCCGCCCCTCCCTCCTCCCCTTCCGCGGGGCAGTCTCCTGGCTTGGCCCGGGCCACCCCTCCCTCCTCCCTCCCGCGGGGTAGCCTCCTGGCTTGGCCCGGGCCGCCCCTCCCTCCTCCCCTCCCGCGGGGTAGCCTCCTGGCCTGGCCCGGGCCGCCTCTCCCTCCTCCCTTCCCTCGGGGCAGCCTCCTGGCCTGGCCCGGGCCGCCCCTCCCTCCTCCCCTCCCACGGGGCAGCCTCCTGGCCTGGCCATGGCCGCCCCTCCCTCCTCCCTTTCGCGGGGCAGCCTCCTGGCCTGGACCTGGCCGCCCCTCCCTCCTCCCTCCCGCGGGGCAGCCTCCTGGCCTGGCCATGGCCGCCCCTCCCTCCTCCCTCCCGCGGGGCAGCCTCCTGGCCTGGACCTGGCCGGCCCTCCCTCCTCCCCTCCCACGGGGCAGCCTCCTGGCCTGGCCATGGCCGCCCCTCCCTCCTCCCTCCCGCGGGGCAGCCTCCTGGCCTGGCCATGACAGCCCCTCCCTCCTCCCTCCCGCGGGCAGCCTCCTGGCCTGGCCCGGGCCACCCCTCCCTCCTCCCTCCCGCGGAGCAGTCTCCTGGCCTGGCCATGGCCGCCCCTCCCTCCTCCCCTCCCGCGGGCAGCCTCCTGGCCTGGCCATGGCCGCCCCTCCCTCCTCCCTCCCGCGGGTAGCATCCTGGCCTGGCCCGGGCCGCCCCTCCTCCTCCCTCCCGCGGGCAGCCTCCTGGCCTGGCCCGGGCCGCCCCTCCCTTCTCCCTCCCGCGGGCAGCATCCTGGCCTGGCCCGGGCCGCCTCTCTCTCCTCCCTCCCGCGGGGCAGCCTCCTGGCCTGGCCATGGCCGTCCCTCCCTCCTCCCTCCCGCGGGGCAGCCTCCTGGCCTGTCCATGGCTGCCCCTCCCTCCTCCCTCCCGCGGGGCAGTCTCCTGGCCTGGCCATGGCCGCCCCTTCCTCCTCCTTCCCGCGGGGCAGCCTCCTGGCCAGGCCATGGCCGCCCCTCCCTCCTCCCTCCCGCGGGGCAGCCTCCTGGCCTGGCCCGGGCCGCCCCTCCCTCCTCCCTCCGGCGGGGCAGCCTCCTGGCCTGGCCATGGCCGCCCCTCCCTTCTCCCTCCCGCGGGGCAGCCTCCTGGCCTGGCCCGGGCCGCCCCTCCCTCCTCCCTCCCGCGGGGCAGCCTCCTGGCCAGGCCATGGCCGCCCCTCCCTCCTCCCTCCCGCGGGGCAGCCTCCTGGCCTGGCCCGGGCCGCCCCTCCCTCCTCCCTCCGGCGGGGCAGCCTCCTGGCCTGGCCATGGCCGCCCCTCCCTTCTCCCTCCCGCGGGGCAGCCTCCTGGCCTGGCCCGGGCCGCCCCTCCCTCCTCCCTCCCGCGGGGCAGCCTCCTGGCCTGGGAAACAAGAACCGACTGAGGATATAAGTATGAAGTGAGTGAGTGAATGACGGGACCTGTGATGAAAGGAGTGATGAGTGATGGAGAAAGCATCAATGTTGAAGTTGAATAGGTCGTCTTTATTCATTACGTTGCTCTTTGTTCATATTTTCATACATAATCAATTTGAAAACCATTCTTCAAATGAATTTGTGGTGTTTTTATTCTATATTTTGAGTGGAGAAACCCAGACTTATTTAGTACATACTTAAAGATTGTATCATTAATCTTTGTACATCAGGCTCTCTCTCTCTCTCTCTCTCTCTCTCTCTCTCTCTCTCTCTCTCTCTCTCTCTCTCTCTCTCTCTCTCTCTCTCTCTCTCTCTCTCTCTCTCTCTCTCTCTCTCTCTCTCTCTCTCTCTCTCTCTCTCTCTCTCTCTCTCTCTCTCTCTCTCTCTCTCTCTCTCTCTCTCTCTCTCTCTCTCTCTCCACGATATGCAATGTATAAAATCTTTATCTGCAAGAATGTTTTGGTTGAAAGGAATAGAACTTTCATTTTCTACTCAGTTTAAAGATTAGATATTACTGAAGAACACGCAAAGATGTTTATATAGTGACTGGTAATGAGGGAGAGATTTATCAAGTGGCTCTCAAAGGGTTAACGTAAAGAAGTATCGTAAATTTACCGTTTTCTCAGCACCGGTTCCAAACACCACCCCTGCATTACGCTGATTTCCCTTTACCTCGCCAATACAGGGAAGGAAATACGCACACACACACACACACACACACACACACACACACACACACACACACACACACACACACACACACACACACACACACACATGCAGAGTTAATAAGTGACTGAGGAATCCAAGCTAAAGTTACCGTGTGGAAGGGGAAGGGGAGAATACCTTTAGAGATTATGAGTCAGATGGATACAGCTGGCGGTGGCGACGGAGAAGGAGGAGGAGGAGGTGGTGGTGGTGGTGGTGGTGGTGGTGGTGGTGGTGGTATAGTGATGGCGATGCTGGTGGTGGTGGTGGTGGCGGTGGTGGTGGCGGTGTACTGTAGGGGATGCGGGACCCTTCATGGAATCCGCTGTAATTGATTCGCATAAAGGGAATTAAATGCAACAAAGAGAGGGATCGCAGCCCATTTGGAGTCATAATTTTGTGTTACATTTTTTTCTCTCCCTCCTTCTGTGTGTGTGTGTGTGTGTGTGTGTGTGTGTGTGTGTGTGTGTGTGTGTGTGTGTGTGTGTGTGTGTGTGTGTGTGTGTGTGTGTGTGTGTGTGTGTGTGTGTGTGTGTGTGTGTGTGTGTGTGTGTGTGTGTGTGTGTGTGTGGGTGTGTAAGGGTGTGTAAAGGTGTGTGGGTTGGCGTGAGGGGCCACAAAGGTTACAACAACTGGATAAAGGGATGGACACCATAGAGAAAAAGGTGAAAGGATGCGGTAAAGAGGGCAGAGAGAGAGAGAGAGAGAGAGAGAGAGAGAGAGAGAGAGAGAGAGAGAGAGAGAGAGAGAAAGGGTAGTCTTGGATAAGTGAGTTACATATGACGCAGAGAAAAGATGAGTAAGGGTCTGAAATACGTCTGAGAGATCACGGACAAGAGAGAGAGAGAGAGAGAGAGAGAGAGAGAGAGAGAGAGAGAGAGAGAGAGAGAGAGAGAGAGAGAGAGAGATGAGGAGACAAGAAGAGAACATACAAAAGGGACGATAAGATATAGCGAGAAGGAAGGAGAGCGTTAAGGAGTTAAGTCCGTTAAGAGAAGGAGGACAGGAGAAGAGCAGAGGGTCGGCATCAATGAGGGGTGAGTAAGAGCTTGGGAAGAAACGATGAGGGCAAAACAAGGGAGGAGGAAGGAGTGAGTGTGCTGAGTGAGGGTCGGGAGGCGCGGAGGGGTGAGCGGCCTCAGGTGGGATAGCCGCGTTTCCTCCGCCACCGCCAGGTAACCCTCGCTCAGACCTTGTAACTTCCGGCTTCTGAGAGAGGGGCGAGGCGAGGCACCGGAAGAGTGGTGGTGGCTGCCGGGAGGGGAGGCAGAGGGAAGAGGGAAGGCAGTGAGGGGGTAGCACAGCGCCCCTCGACAGCTGGGGTGGTGGTGGTGGTGGTGGTGATGGTGGTGATGGTGGTGGTGGTGCCCGTATTATTGGTTGGTAGATAGAAGGTCATATCGATTAGATTACCCAGGAGAGTGTTTCGGGATGAGGTATGTTTCTGTACTGCACTCACGTATTCCCCCAGCGCGAACACAGTGATCCTGGAGACGCCACTCCGCCTGTCTGGGTGTCACGTGTGGCGCTAAATGAGAAATATTCGGCGGTGTGGCTGGTTTGTGCTGAACTTAATCCACCCTGAGCGACTTATGGTATTAATCCGACGGTATCAAGATGAGGATAAAGAAATGGATGAATTTATTTATTGTGTTTGTTGATGGCACTCTGTTAGTTGTGCTGTATGTGTTGTTTGTTTGTCGCTGCTTTTCCTATAGTGATGCTGTTTTGTTTTCTGTTTTGTTTTGTTTGTGTATATATGAATGCAAATATCATGAAGTTTTGTGTTTTTGCGACCTATGACTCAGAAAACTCATCCTATTTTTTTTATATCATGATCTTTAATCTCATACATTTCACCTTATCTCGATTTCCTTTAATATGTTCGAGTAGAAGTTGCTAGGACTTACAAGAGTATTTCATGATTTCTGCCGATAGTTTAGTGGGTAATTTGCATCACCTATAGAAAGAACGCTCCTGAGAACTCCACCAGTCATATATGTGGACTATGAAAGCAGTGTAGATGACATAACAAAACTTTTAGAATTACAAGTCCTTTTCTTCTCTATAAGAACAAAAAAAAAAAAAAAATGATAAGGAAATACAGCGATTAAAACATTGCTGTGTATGTAAATATGTATTTGTATGTTACCTCGTATGCCTATGTCTGTATTCATTTACGAATATGAGAAGGAAAAAACAACAGTAACAGCAGAAGGCAATAAGTAGTACAGTCAATCACCACTTAGTATGAAGCTGTTCGTATTGAAGTGATAAGGTGCAAAGAGCAAGTGTGCTGGAGTGTGGGACCAAAGAAAAACGCGGTGTGGCTGGGAGGGGGGTTGGGTGCTGAGACTGATGGGAGAGAGGGAGGGGCAGGGAACGCCACCACCACCACCACCACCACCACTGCTCCCAGAGAACTCACACAAAGGAAATCGATATAGTGATGCACGTTATCCAGAATTACATGGGGAAAATACATCGATACTTGAAAACCGGAGGAAAACTTGGCACCGGAGGAAAATAAGTTGAATTGTGGGTATGGAAGGGAAACAGAGCATAGGTATGGGGGAGGAAAATTTAGCATAGGGAGAAAAGTAAGAGGAATTGTTGGTACGGGAGTAAAACAGAGTATAGGTACTAAAGAGGAAATTTGGTGCATCAGAGGAAAACGACTGCATGGTATGGAGTGAGGAAATATTTTTAGGTATTGGAGGAAAGAGGGTTAGGAGGAGGAATAAAACAGTAGACATGGGGAAAAAATTGTATATGCATAGCGGGAAACTCTGAAACACAAGAAAAAAAAAACAATAACTTTAGGCATAAGAAAAAATAATTGAAGCTTGAGAAGACAAACTGCAATATTAACATGAGAACAAAACTATGGAAATAAGAA
The DNA here is from genome assembly GCF_017591435.1 of Portunus trituberculatus. Lineage (NCBI taxonomy): Eukaryota > Metazoa > Arthropoda > Malacostraca > Decapoda > Portunidae > Portunus > Portunus trituberculatus. The sequence continues at coordinate 17,540,700 of NC_059301.1, read as the reverse complement.
GAAAACTGTCAAACTAGGCATAAAAGGAAAAAAAAAAAAAAAGAAACAGGAAGAAAAACAGGTAATAAACGTTGATACTTTAGCTTGACTCCGTGGCGGGACAGCTGTGAACACTTCCCCGCCCCAATGCACGTAGTGTTTGATGGAGAGATGAATGCCTGCACGGGCTAGGCGGAGGAATAGGGAGTAAGCTCAGCAACAGTAATGAGGGTGCTACATACCATCAGCCACTTACCATATCGAAGACTTTAATTCATTCTCTGCCACTCAATATTCGAGTTTCCCTTCATCAGTTGTTAGTCAGAGGAGAGTAAATAAAGATACAATTCCAGCAGCAGCAGGAGTAATGAGAGTGCTACATACCATCAGCCACTTACCATATCTCAGACTTCAATTCATTCCCTGCCACTAAACATCAGAGCTTCCCATCATCAGTTATTAGTCAGAGGAAAGTAAATAAAGGTACAATTCTAGCAGCAGCAGGAGTAATGAGGGAAGTACATTACATCAGCCACACACCGTATCTCAAACTTCACTGCTACTTAATATCCGAGCTTCATGTCACCAGTTTTTAGTCAAAGGGAAGTAAAAATAAAGGTAGAACTCTAGTGGATGCGTAGATAGATGACTTTTTTTTTTAACCTCATTACAGAATATCATCGTAAAGTCAATGTAATTTTCTTTAGATATTCAGAATTGCATCATATACGAACATAAGAGCAAAAGGAACACTGCAAGAACTCCCTTTCCTTGTTCCTTTGACTCGAACTCTTTCATTAGGATGGTTTTGAGTCACTTACCCTCCAATTTTGAGTAATCTTTTCGACCTCTCTCTTTCACCCTTTTGTTGTTCTTAGTCAGTGCCCTTCGTATATGAAATAAATGAATAAATAAGAATTCACAGGGACTGCCACATGTAGGTCTGATGGCTTCCTGCAGCTTCCCTTATTTTCTTAACCTTTTCAGTACTGGGACACAATTTTACCATGAGATTTGTGTACGATTAGACCATTTTATTGACATTAGAAACGGTCTATGGAGATGAAAAGATTAATGGTCACAGTTTTCACTATTTTAATCCTTCCACATTAGTTTGAGAAGCTATATGAAATAACCATAACCAAATAGTAACGAGAATTGATATAGAAACGCGTCATAGTACTGAAGGGGTTAAGAAGTTATGTAGAAAGCGTTAGACCTACATGACAGTCCCAGTACTAAACATATCTACGTTTTATAATTTTCCATAGATTTGTCTGTCTTGAAGCTCCGTAATGATGCCGCGGTACTGAGACCCGTTTTCCGAAATACTTTGCTCTTTCACCATCACGACTTTACAAAGATACCAGTGATTTTAAGTGTATTTTATGGTTCTGGTGATGGATTAGGAAGGTTTTTAGTTTATCAAAAGGAAAAACTGTCTTGAAAACCCTGTTATTTGTCTCAGTGGCCTTGAAAAATGATCGTGGTGAGAGAGCAAATCATTACTGAATACTGGCTCGATTGGGTAAGAAGTAGTGACACTCGCTGGAGACTCAGTAAAGGTCAAAGAAAACGGAAACGTGCAGTGTGGTGACGTGTGGCCTGCAACTCCCCACCACTAACACTATCCCGTCCAGCCCAGCGAGACCTCACCTCACCTCTCATCATCAGGGGTTGCCGTTCCCACAAGCAGGGTATCATTACACAGACAAACACACACGCACCTCGACATTACAGAGGCACGCACACCACACGCACATGTATACCAGCGGCGTGAACACACACATGAACGCACACAATCACAAAGACTGATACGTAGCTGTGAAAGTTTTAATACCTGTGTGGCAGTGTGTTCCTTTGTTGGTAATGTTTGTTGTTGTTGTTGCTTTGTAAATCTTATACCTGTTCTTATTTTTGTGTGTATTTTTCTTTATACATCTTCGTTTTATCTTTTTTTTTTATACTTGACTTGTGTTGATTAATTGGTTTTGTCGCTTTGTTTTTGTTGTTTTGTTTGTGATTTTTCTTTCTTTTGTTTTTGTTTTGTTGTCTTGCTTGCTTGTTTGTTTTTTTCTTAGTTTCTTTTGCTACTGCTACTGCTTCTACTTTTACTACTACTACTACTACTACTACCACCGCCACCACCACCACCACCAGTACTACTACTACTACTACTTCTACTACTACTACTATCACTACCACCTCTACTATCACCACTACTATTACTACCATTGCTACTACAACTACTCCTACTACCACTTCTTCTTACTCTACATCCACGCTCTCATACTCCCAATTCCCCCTCAATTAATAACCACAACTCAGAATTCACCAAATCACCACCAGGTACCGTCAACACCCCAGCAACACACCATCCTCTTCCTGCCGCTGAATATCCACAGGTTCACAGAGCGCCGCGGGGTGATGTCAACCGGTCAGTGTGCGCTAGTGGTGCGTGGCGTCACACTCAATGCCGCACGCCCGTGGGATTCTCGGGGCGTATTGGGCGGGTCTCGCGTTTTTGTGTCGTCGCGTGCAGGACTTCCGTGAGAACCTGGAGCGGTAAACGGTGCGAGCCGGATACAGGGAGCCGGAAGTTCTCTTCTCCGGGCTAAGCATCTGAGGGAGCGAGCCTGCTGATGAGGTGGCGAGGGAAGGGAGGGACTGGGGAAGGAATTATTAGCGGTTGGAGGTTGTGTTGTGATGCGCGCGCAATGAATGCTTCTCTTCTCTCTTCCTCTCTCTACCTGCCTGCCTGCTTGTCACCCGTATCCAGAAACACCTTCCTCTCTCACTTCGACAATTTTCCAAGGCCACAGAGACAACTAACAGGTTTTTCAAGACCGTTTCTCTTTGTAATAAACTAGAAATCTTGCCAATCTATCACCAGAACTATAAAAACGTTCTTAAAAATACGAGTATCTTCAACTGGAGCCTTTGGAAAGCAGTGACGGTGAGAGAGCAAAGCATTTCAGAATAAGGGCCTGTGTTGTGCCGTTCCTGCCTTCACTGTGCGTCGTCTCGTCTTTGTGTTTTGTTTGTAGAAGCCTGTGTGGTATCATCTGCTGTTTGCTTGTGTTGTGTTCTTGTTTAAAAGGAGATTAGGTTAGTTTATGAATGAGGATGAGGGGTGGAAGTATGTATGTATGTATGTATGTATGTATGTATGTACGTGTGTTTCTTGCAGGGACTGGAAACGTGTGTGTGTCTAAAGATCTCTTGCAGTTTGTCTTGTTTTCTTTTTTTTTTATGGTTTAGTTATTGCGTGTGTTAAGGGAGTGTTGAGGGTGTTGGTGAAGGGATGGTGTGGGGGGAAGGGGAAGGAGATGGATAAGCTGTCTTCGTATAATTTGTACAGATTCGAACGTATCATTACACTTCTCTGGCGTTATTATTATTTTTTAGAGAAGTCCAAAAAAGTCTCTCTCTCTCTCTCTCTCTCTCTCTCTCTCTCTCTCTCTCTCTCTCTCTCTCTCTCTCTCTCTCTCTCTCTCTCTCTCTCTCTCTCTCTCTCTCTCTCTCGATATTTCCCTATACTGTCATTATCCATGTGTAAATATTTCATGTCACCGACCTTCAACACCACCACTACCACCACCACCACCACCACCACCACCACCACCACACCAGCCGATCAAACGATAACCACCAGACCACAACGCTTTTGTTTACCCCTCCACCCTCACTCCGCCCCTCTCCCTTCCTCGCCCCGTGAAGGTTCGGTCATGCGTGCAAAGAAGAGAAGCGCTTAATTAATGGTTACATCTCATCACATTTCCACAACCGCAGCCCACCGGTCGCTCTCCACTTGCCCTATACCCACCCACGTTATTTTCTCTGTTTTCCTAGTCTCTCTTAGCTTAGTCTATTCTAACTTAATTTGACTAAACTTATCATATCCGGCGGCTTTTCATTTGTCTTGTGGCTGGTTAATGTTTTTTTTACAGTATTTTTTTTATTCTATTCCATCTTAATTTATGCTGACCTATGCTAGCCTTAATTCAACCAAATGTAACTGAAATACTGATTCGTATGTTTAGTTCACCTGGTCGTCTTCTAGTTCCCTCCTGCGACCACAACTTTTTAACGTACTCGAAGCTAATATAACCTAACTGATGCTAACGTGATTTAATCCCTTCACTACTGGGACACATATTTACCTTGAGATTTGTGTACGATTAGACCATTTTATTGATATTAGGAAGAGTTTTTGGAGGTCAGAAGATTAATGGCCACAGTCTTCACTAGTAAGCAGAATAAATATGACAACGCGTCCTGGAACTGAAGGGAATAACCGCATCTAACCAAACTGAACATAATCTAACTTAACCTAACTTACTTTAATCCAACGAGCTCTAACCTGTCTAACTTAATCTAATCACACCTGACCTCACCTGACGTGACTTGACCTAAGCTAACATGATCAAACCTAACATTACAAAACCTGTCCTAGACGCCTGAAGTGTTGGGTACGTCAAGCTACATTACATCACCTTACGTTATATTGCGTGGAGTTAGGTCAAGCTGGATTAATTTAGTCGTGCACGCGTCTATAGGGTCGTTCCCCAGGCCCTGTTCCCCCCCCTGAGAGGTTCACAAAGCCGCAGCGAGCCGCCCGCCTTCCCACAGGACCCAGCCAGGTGTAGCACGGAAGGCCACAGGAGGCTGCCAACGTCCCTTCTCAATTACCTGGATCAGTCCCCACACGCCGCCCACCCATGGACTCTCCCACGCCCCCGCCCGTCCCTCTCACCCACCCACTCACTCACCCCTGCCGTACATGCCCCCCTCCCTCCCACCTCAGCGTGTTGTTGTCAGCCTCACAGCGACCCAGAGATGTGCGTGACGTAATTCGTTTCGCCGTCGCTACTTTCATGAGATTTTTCCGTCGTGTGATGTATTTTTTTGCGCTTCTTTACGTTTGATTTGGTTAGGATAGTACGGGATAGGATAGATTGATGGTTATGTCGTTGTGTTAGTTTTGAATTCAGGATAGGTTAGGATAGGACTGCTTGCGTTATAGATTCACTCGTGACAGGTTATGTTAGGTTAGGTTAGGGTAAGATATAAGCTAACCTATGTTTGCTTCCCTCTAGCACGAAATACACACACATAAATGATAATAGTAACGTGATTTTATGTATCATTTTATTCGCTTATTCTGTATATCTTCTCTCAGTTAAGTATGAGGATGAAGGGCCCGCAGGTGTCGTCTTCACTATCCGGCTCTGAAAAATTAATGTAATGACTGCAGTTGATGATTTAGAAAAGGTGAGTGAAGTGAAATTAATAGAGAAAGAAGTATAGAGTGGTGTGTGGTGGAGGAGGGAGTCATGAGATTGAATAAAAGAAAAAAAGAGAAGTAGAGAGTAGGTTGATGAGGAGCATATAAAAGTAGACATTTATTAAAGAGACAGAGCTATTGGTTCGGCGGAAAAGACAAGTGATGCAGAAATATAATGGGTAAAGATGTAGTTTGGTGTGTAGAGACGAGATGTTTCGAGAAGTGGTGAATGGATGCCGCTTGTAGATATATTAGTAGATTTCGATAGTGAAAAGTACCTCCTTCAACCCATAAATTCCCGTGAAAAGCCCACATGGTATATATATATATATATATATATATATATATATATATATATATATATATATATATATATATATATATATATATATATATATATATATATATATAAAGGGAATGAGTGATAGTAAAGAGAGTAAAAATAGTCACTTAAGATTGCAGGAAAGAGGAAAAATGTGAGGCCGCGACGAAATACATAGAATGAAAGAAAAAAAGAAGAAAAATGAAAGAAGGCAAACTCAAGACTTCAAAGAAACTGACATGCACTGTAGGGAAAGATGACAAAAAATGTAGCTATTGGTGAGAAATGAGCAAATGAGTGATGTAAGAGTAAAAAAAAAAAAGTGGAAGAGGATAGCGAATGTCAGATGTGAGAAGGAAGAAAAAAAAAAAAAGCATATTGATTGAGGAGAAGAATGACGCAAGTGAGTGAATGCGTGATGCGAAGAAAGGATATAAACCAGAATTAAGACTAGGACTTCAATTATGTTCAAGCGTGTCCACCTCCCCACCAGGAGAGAGAGACAGGAAGTAGGTAGATAGGTAGGTAGGTGAGGTGGGCGAACTAAAAAATATACATAGATAAAAAATTAACTGTAGTAAGACCTAAAAGTAGCAAACACAAAGGAAAACTGAGGAAAAAGGCTACATAGATCGACATGTAAGTAGGCAGGCAGGTAGGCATAGGTAGGCATATTCAGCAAACATAAAGGAAAACTGAGAAAAAAAAGCTAAATAGATTGACAGGTAAGTAGGCAGGTTAGATAGGCATGAGTAGGTATATGTACGTGGATAAGTAGGTGAGTAGGTAGATGGATGAATGACGATAGGTGTGTTCTGCCCCGCCTCGCCTTACCTTGCCCCGTCTTGCCCTGCTTTTCTCCGACTTGCCCCGCCCCGCCCCTTTCGTCCCCTTCCACTTTTGATAACACATGAAACTTTAGTTCCCTGTGACGGCCATCAGAGACCCTCCGCTGGCTTCTCGAGTTACCTGGAAACATCTGTGATTAATCGGAAGGGAGGCGAGAAGGGGAGAGGAGCGAGGGGAGATGGGAGTGCGGGAGGGAGGAAGTGTTCGGGGAGGGGAGAGCTGATTACGAGGGGAGTGTGAGGGGGGAAAGCAGAGAATATTAAGGGGAAGGGAAAGTGAGAGTGAATAGAAGAGAATATTGACGGATAGACTTGTTAATAGGAGAGAGAGAGAGAGAGAGAGAGAGAGAGAGAGAGAGAGAGAGAGAGAGAGAGAGAGAGAGAGAGAGAGAGAGAGAGAGAGAGAGAGAGAGAGAGAGAGAGAGAGAGAGAGAAAATAACGTTGTTGTGATGAGAGAGAAGTGGAAGGAAAGAAAGAAAAACAAGATGGAGAAAAAAAAAACATACACAAAAGAAAGAAAAAAAGAGGAGAAAAAGGGAGGAGGAGGACAAAGAAAAAAAAGAGAGCAAAGATAGGTATGAAAATGAAGATATAAATAATGAAGAAAAGTAATGAAAATGAGATGAGATTAAAAAAAGAATACAAATAAGTTTTAAGCCTTGGAGTTGAAGAAGAGGAAGAGGAATTAAACACAGCGACAAGGGAAGACTGAAATTAATGTCAAGCCTTCATATTTAGCAAGCCAATAACCTCCTCTGCTCTGAACACTCCCCCTAGTAAAAAGAAATAATCACAACAATGTTAAGTTCTATTGTTAACCCCTTGACGCGTTTTCATATTCATTCTGCTTACTATTTGGTGATTCTATGCAGCTTCAGAAACTTGTGTGGGGATGAAAATAATGAAGACTCTGGCCTTTAATCATTTGACCTTCATAGACACTTCCTAATGCAAAATAAAATAATCTAATCACACACAAAACTCGAAATAAATATGCGTCTCAGTATTGAAGGAGTTAAAGTCAAGTCTGCTTTTATTTTTAATTTCCTGCCGTGATTAATGATAAAGTGATAAATATTTACACCTGCAATATTTATGTTTTTTTTCAAGGCCTCCAGGTAAACATTAACCCTTTGAGTACTGCGGCGTCATTCTCATCCAAGGATTTTGTTGATTTAAGCATGATACACATTTTTTTTAGTCTTAAACATATAGAAAAACAAATCCTCTCATTACTTGTCCGCTAATCCTCCACGACTGTATCTTATGTATTCCATTATGACTAACAATAATCGATTTAATTGTTTAGAATCCGTCTCGTAATATTGAAAAAAAACAACATTAGAATATCTTTTATTATTTTCTTCCCACGCAGCTCTTTTTAATCTCTTGTCTTCTGCTAGTGACGCTCTCCTTCTCATCGTTAATGAAATATTGTGCTGGAAGTTTAGCGTTATATGATTGCAAGTAACGACTGACAACACGAGTGAGTAAGAGAGAGAGTGTAGTATAGCAGATCTTATTACTGTCTGTACCTCCGTCAGTGCTGAATAAAACTGTCTTGCCATTACCAAGCTGCATGTGTAAGTCTTGCGTGTGTATTCTTAACCCTTCAGTACAATGACGCGTTTCCATGTTCATTTCCATTACCATTTAGCGATTTTATACAGCTTCAAGCACTTACATGGGGATTAAAATAGTGAAGACTGTGGCCATTAATCTTCTGTCCTCCATAGACCCTTCCTAATGTAAACAAAATCGTCTAATTATACCAAAAAATCAAGGTAAAAATGCGTCTCAGTTCTGAAGAGGTTTAAAGTTTCATTGTTCTGTGTGTGTGTGTGTGTGTGTGTGTGTGTGTGTGTGTGTGTGTGTGTGTGTGTGTGTGTGTGTGTGTGTGTGTGTGTGTGTGTGTGTGTGTGTGTGTGTGTGCCCTTAGGTTCCGGAGGTAATGTTTTTCCGAGTTGTTCTTGAGGGTTAGTTATGTTTTCCAGAGTGCTCTTTATTAAATTTTATTTGAAGTTTTCTCAGACTGTTAACGTGTCAATCCTGCTCGCTTCCCTTCAGTATAACACAATTAATACTCACATGGTTTTGGTACAGCAAGATACGAACTTCCGCTCAACCAAGAAAAGCTTTACAAATACCAAGAACTTATATATACCCAGCCAACGTTTCCTTACCTATCTAACGTTTCTATCAGGCTAAGAACTAAGACATGAAGACAACGTTTCATGAAGACTTTTAACTTATCCTGGTAACGTTTTTCCTTCTAATAACTTGAAAATCTTATATATACCCAGGCAACGTTTCCCTACCATCAAGTTAACGTTTCTATCAGGCTAAGAACTAAAACATAAAGACAGCGTTTCAAGAAGACTTTTAACGTTTTACTCTCTAAGAACTTGAAACACTCAGATAACGTTTCCTATTCTATAAACAAGGCAACGTTTCCTCAAGACTGCCCCGGTGCATGGTGAAGTAAGAATTTTGAGATCATTTCCATCATCTTGGTTTTATATTCAGCTACACGAGAGGAAATTTGGAAAGCACCTGAAGATTGAGTTGACCCTCGCTTCCTTAAAGATGGCGGCGAGAGAGTAGCCGTGAACGTAAGGAGGGAGCGGCCATCGTCTTGGAGGAATCGTGTGTAGAGGAATGCGTCTCTGAGTATTGGCTGGGGCGCGCTCCGCTCACCTCGCTCATTGGTCCGCTGTCACATTCCTCCACACTCCTTCCGCCAATAAGCGAGAGTGGGCGGGACCTCGCATAAGGAGGGATCCAAGAATCATTAAGACACTTTTACAAGACACCTCCAAATACGACTCCATTTTGTTTTATGGTAATGTATGTTCCTTGTGTATGACGCCACTCAGTGTTTCGCGGGGTGTTGCTTCGCTCTTCCCGCAGCCAGTGACGCCCGTGTTCAGAAAGGCTTCGTTCTCTCACCACCACTATTTTGTAAGACCACAGAGATGACTGGCCGGGTTGTCTGGAGTGTTCATCATGTTAATAATGTAGAAATCTTGTTAATTTGTTGCTAAAACCATAGAAACAGTCTTAGAAACAATGTAGCTTCAACTAAAGGCCTATGCATGTAGTGGAGGTGTGGCGCAGAAATGTTTTAGAGTACAAGGCTTAGTGTGCCGAGGAATGCGTACATTTTTTATTTTATTTTTATGTAAAAGGAAAGTCAGCCAAGGGCAACAGAGAATGAGAAAAAAAAAGAAAAAAAGCCCCAGTTTGTTGCCAGCCCCCTTACAGGTCAGATAGAGTTAACCAAAAGACGGAGAAATACTTTGAAACCAGGCTTTGATTTGTGACAGTGGTTTGCGGCGCCGACCTGCTTGCTAATACACTCTCAAAAGCAATGGACTCAGAAAAGTTAGATGTGTCATGTTATACCCCCCCCCTCGTATCAAATCTATCTCATAGCATTCTTCATCTCTTACAGTGTAGGTCACGTTCCTTTACGCAGCACAGGATGGAAAGAAAAAGAAGAGAACAAGGGCAAATAGAGAAAGGCAACACCAGACCTTGAACAGAACTAACTTGCCGTTGGTGTGTACAGCATAGAAGTGATCATTCCTGTTGTGCTCTGCTGACGAACGTTAGAGACAGTCTCATATGTTGGTAGTTGAAACTTGTGCCCATCTCTCTCTCTCTCTCTCTCTCTCTCTCTCTCTCTCTCTCTCTCTCTCTCTCTCTCTCTGTGTGTGTGTGTGTGTGTGTGTGTGTGTGTGTGTGTGTGCAAATATAAGTAAGATCAAATAAAGATGATAAGGATTTACCTGGATAATACTGTCTAGACGCCCAATCATTCACATAGCACACATACCTGCTGCTTGCTCCCTACTGGCCATGCACAACACAGTATAGTATTTCTGCCCCATGATCATACGGAACATACCTACTCTCTCTCTCTCTCTCTCTCTGCTGCACCGTACAGCTTCATTAATACGATCGATCTTCTTTAAATAGATAAGGAAGCAAATAAATAAGTAAATGAATAGATAAATAACAGCACAGTACGGTTTCATTAATACAACCGATCTTCTCGCTCAGTCAATTAGTTACCTTAAAAAGATATATCAACGTAACACACAAATGAATAAATAAATAGATAGATAGATTGATATAAACTTTAAGAACCCAGAGTCTATTGTTGAGGCACAGAAAAACAAGAATAGGTAGGACTGAAAACACCGCCTCACCAACCCTTTACGTAAGCTGTTCCGGGAGACTCACTAAGGATAAACAAAAGATAATGAGGTGAACGTGAGAAGGAAGAATATTTTTACACCAACTATTACATGACAATACAAAGGGGCGGATGCTTCAATGCCTTACGAGGAATCCAATCTCATAACATCCTTGCCCTCTCTCTCTCTCTCTCTCTCTTGTAGTGGTAATACACGAAGTAGCAATGGCAACAGTAGGAGTAGTAGTAGTAGTAGTAGTAGTAGTAGTAGTAGTAGTAGGAGACTGGTAACTGAATGGGCCTTTTTTTCTTTATATTTTTTATACCCTTGGCCAATCCTCCTCTCTTACATAAGAAAAAAGTAGTAGTAGAAGTAGTAGTAGTAGTAGTAGTAATATTTGCAGCAACATTACTATTTTTGCTTTACACACCATCACAACAGTCTCCCACCACCACCTACCACCACCACCTCCTACCACCACCACCACCACCCAAGGCTGCAGGAATGGGGTGTATAGAGGGGCGGTTGCTTCCAGATTCTGAGAAGGGAAAACCGCTATGAATATATATTAGACGGTGGCTCTGGGGACGGCGGGGAAGCTGCTGGGGAGGAGAGAGGGAGGGAGCCGAACTGGTGTGAGGTGTGTGACGCACTGGACACTTGCCTCTAAATTGACGAGTGAAATTGGCACCAAATTGGAAGAGCGGCGCCATAACTTCTTTTATTGGGTGTATTTTTAAGAATGGTCGCTTCCTCGTCTTGCCGGGATGTGGCTGGTTGCTCCTGAGGTTTGTGGGATAGAAGAAATTTTTTTTTCTCAGTGTGGTTACGCGATCATATACCCGAAGACTGTATTGTGTAGAGCCTTCGCTAAAGTATACGTATTATCTTGCGAGGTGCTGTTCAAGGTGGAATGGTACGGCAGGTGATGATTGGTGGTTGTGGTGATGCTGTAGAGTGGGACGTGTATCTCTGTATGAAGTGTTAAGGAATAGTGGTTGACCTATACTTTCCTTCACTCTCCAAAACATCACGTCACGTATCACCTTGCGGCGGTGCTGTTCAAGGTGAAATGGTACGGCAGGTGGTGATTGGTGGTTGTGGTGATGCTGGATAGAGTGGGGCGTGTATCTCTGTATGAAGTGTTAAGGAACTGTGATTGTCTTATACTTTCTTCCACTCTCTTCAAAACATCACGTCCTCGTCCTATTCTGAATTATCCCAAACGACGTCACTTGTCCTCTACCTTTCCCGCAACTGTCTCCTGAAAGTCAACATAATGAGGCGCCTTGAATGAATTACTGTTTAAATTTACAAAAGAAAGACAAAAATTCATCTTGTTTTACTTATTCTTTATGGTAGCACAGGTCTTGCCTTCTCTCCATTCTGATGCTGATGCTGCTGCTGCTGCTGGCGGTGCTGTTGGTGGTGGCGGTGGTGGCGATGGTGGTGGTGATTGCAAGGAAATAACACATTATCAGTGTTGCATATTTTGTGTGGGAAGTAATGTCAGAGGGAGCATTTACGCTGCACTATAACAGCAAGGCATTCGTTCATATTCATGCAGCGGGAAATGCATCAGTGATACAGAGAGCCCGCCTCCCCCACCACGCCGCCCCTGCTTCTCCCGAGCGTCTGGAGGTGCGGGAGGTTGGGTGGCGGAGTCCTGCTTAAGGGTGGAGTAGGTGGGGGGAGTGGGCAGGGGAGACGAGACCCCCTGCAGCAATAGGAGGAGGAGGAGGATGAGAGGAGGTGGTGACGCAGCCGCCCTGACACCCTCCAGCTTGGCAAGATGCTGACTGCCACACACCACCAACCTCCTCTCCCTCACACAGTCCCTTCCTTGCCTACCTGATCTGCTTCCCTCCCAGCATTCTCCCTCTTCCCTTCCCTCCTTCTCTTCCTCCATCAAAGCCTCCTGTTCTTCCTCTGCCGCCGTCTTCTCTCTCCCTTTTCTCTTTCCTGTGCTCCTTTCTCTTTTTTCTTCTCGACTCCCTTACGCTGCCTTGATATTTCTTGCTCACCGCCGGCACTCTTTCCTCATCCTTTTTTCCCTTTACTACAGTTTTTCCTTCCTCGCAACGTTTGGTCCCCTGCGGTATCTTCACTCTTCTTCCCCTTCCTTTTTCATTGTCTGTTCCTCCCTCCTTTCTTTCATCCCTTTCTGTCTTTCCTGGCTGTGGTTTATTTCCTTTTTATTATTGTTATGATCATTGTTATTGCACTCATTACTATTATTACTCGTTATTTATTTATTCATTCATTAGGCGAGGTGCGCTTTTCGTCCGTCTTCTCTTACGTACAGCACCTTTGTTTGCTGTGGCGTCCCCAGGGCATCCTTGGCAGGCAGTCTGAAGGGAGCTGGCTTGGCTCAAACTGACAGACGTGAGTGCTGTGTTTTTACGACCTTATCTGTAGTAGTAGTAGTAGTAGTAGTAGTAGTAGTAGTAGTAGTAGTAGTAGTTATAGTGATAGTTGAATTTGCAGTTGTGACAGTATAAATAATAATGATAATAGCAAAATATCAGAGTAACAGAAACAACATCAACAACAAGATGACCTGGATTGATAATAAAGAAAGATAAAGAGGAATTAATAAACCTCAGAAGAAATGGGTGAGAGAGAGAGAGAGAGAGAGAGAGAGAGAGAGAGAGAGAGAGAGAGAGAGAGAGAGAGAGAGAGAGAGAGAGAGATTCATGACTTGACAACAAAGGAACTTAATAATACCAAGAAGAAAGAAAGAAAAAAAAAAAAACAAGAATAAATAGATAAGCAGTCTTGGAAGAAAATAAAGAAGGCGAAGATGAAGAAGATAAAAAATACATGAACAGATATGAGAAATTTTAATGAATACCGGAACCGCGAGAGGAGGGAAGGAGGGAGGAGGGAGGAGGGAGGGATGGAGGGAAGGTGGAAGAAGAAGAAGAAGGGAATGCTTGGGGAGGCGCGTGGAGGTAATAGAGGTATGCTGAGAGGAAGGGAGGACGTATTGAGCCGACGCCATGAAATCTTGTGAGTCGCCGCCCCTCCTCCCTCCCTCCTCGCCCCTCCTCACTCTCGTTTTCTTTCCCCTCTCCCCCATCTCCTCCCCAACCTCCCCTCCTTCCTTGCTGAGACTCGTCACTACCACCACCTCCTCCTTCTTCTTTTTCTTCTTCTCCTCCTCTGCGTCTATCTCCTCCTCCTCCTCTTCCTCCTTGTCTTCGTCCTCATCTCACTCATTTTCTTTCGTCTATCTTCTTTTCTTCTTTTCTTGTTGTTGTTGTTGTTGTTGTTCTTGTTACCTCCTCCTCCTTCTCCTTCTCCTCCTCCTCCTCTCTTTCTGCAGGTTTCCGATTCCATCTTCACTCTTAGCTACTTTCCTGGGCTTTCTCTCTCTCTCTCTCTCTCTCTCTCTCTCTCTCTCTCTCTCTCTCTCTCTCTCTCTCTCTCTCTTTCCTTTCCCATACGCCTTGGTTCCCTTCACTCGTGACCCTTCCCTTCCCTCACACTCTTTTACCACACTTTCCCTCACTCCAATTCCCCTCTTTTTCCCCTCTTGCCTCCCTCATCACTTTCATTGCCCATCTTCCTCTCGCATTCCCTGTTCATTCCTGCGTGGCTTATCCTCTCATTCACCTCTCCGCGCCCCGTCCCTCACCCTAGCTCACCCTCCCTACCTCTGCACCCCACTCCCGTCACTCTCCTCCTCTCCCCTCCTCTCCCTACCCCTCTGGCACTGTACAGCAACAAGTGGCACCAACTGGCACTCTCACACTCTCTCACTCTCTCGCTCTGTGTCTCTGTTTCTCCTACTTCTCTTCCTCCGCTCTTTATCACACTCGCTGCTTTCATATCCCTCGTTTACACTCAGCTTCCACTTGGTTCGTCCTTCCCTTCCTCCTTTATTCACCTGCTTCAGTTCCTCACCTTTGTTCTATTCTTGCCTATTATCCTCCATTCGCTCCTTTCTTCTCTTACCTTGCCGGAACTCATGAACTCTGAATCTCTCTCTCTCTCTCTCTCTCTCTCTCTCTCTCTCTCTCTCTCTCTCTCTCTCTCTCTCTGTGTGTGTGTGTGTGTGTGTGTGTGTGTGTGTGTGTGTGTGTGTGTGTGTGTGTGTGTGTGTGTGTGTGTGTGTGTGTGTGTGTGTGTGTTTGATGAAGGTTGGACGTATGATACATGTTTGGGAGGTGAGAGTAAGTGCACCTTCCAGAGAAAGAGAGAGAGAGAGAGAGAGAGAGAGAGAGAGAGAGAGAGAGAGAGAGAGAGAGAGAGAGAGAGAGAGAGAGTATAGTGAGATTCTTAATATTTCTTTTCATCGTAGGTATTAAAGTAGAAAAATACATGAAATAAATGAACGTACAGGTATTTTACGTCTTTACAGGTTAATTAGGTTAAATCGGCGCCATATTTGATTTACCTGTGGGGAGCGATGTAATATGCTTGCAGTTAATGAGAGCGAACGAAGCACTCAATGTCTAATGCTACTGAGAATGTGAAGGGAAGCTGCGTTAGAATGTTAAGCTGTAGAATGTTATTAAATTTGATGTCACGATATTGTGTTGTTATTAAGGAATGTGCATGTGAATAGCCGTGTGACAGGAACATATTTTTTTTTTTTATCCCCCCACCTCTTTCATTGCGTCACTTGTAGAATGTCAATGAATGTCAAACTGTGTTATAATGTTACGCCTTAATGATCACGGAAATTGAGCTGAGCAGAATGTGAAGCTGCGATATAAAATAGGTTATCAATAAATGAAAATAAAAATCCTTGTTATACCTTGAGAAATAGAAGACCAGTGATAAAAAAATGCCGTGTTGTAATAGAAAAAAAAAAACCTTGTTGTACCTTAGAAAAAGAAAAATCGATGTTATACCTTGAGAAATAAAAGACCAGTGATATATAAAAAAAAGCCGTGTTGTGCCTTAGAAAAATAGTAAACCGTGTAATACCTTGAGAAATAAAAGACCAGTGTGTCAGTTCCCTGTATGATTATTGAGTTAAGTACACTCGAGTGACAGGCAAGAATGTGTGTTTCTTTTACGAACTGTGCAGCTTCCCTTAATGCGTGTGAGCGAGGCAGCAGCGTCATGACACGTCAATACCTGGGCGACGGACATGACCTCTGGTGGCCCGAGGAGGCATTAAGCGGGCCATAAGTAAGCTGATAACGCGATAAAGAACATACAGAAAGAGCGGGGGAGTGATGGCGGTGGTGGTGGCTTGACGTGAAGTGAGAGAGGAATTGAAGGGAAGAGAGTATGGCTGAAGATTGTGCAGGAAGGACTAAATGAATGTGGTGATCTAAGATAGGCAGGTAAAAGAAGGCAAGATAAACAGGGAGTTAAGACTAGCAGGTATACAACAGCGGCACAGTAATTGGAAGAAAAGGCTCTAAAAGTACTACTGGACAAGATGATAAAGAATTCATGTTGCCTTTGAGATTAACAGAAGATAAAAGCAAACAGTAAGATGTGCAGGCAAACGCTCTCAAGGACACTAGCGGGACATACTTAGCTTCTCCATGGCACTCCAAGGGGCGGGCTGGTGCAGGGCAGTGTAGGGCGGGGCTGTTTCGCGTGGTCTCTCCCTCACCGCACACATGATGCAGGGCAGGGAGGGTGTCTTGTGTGGACTCCTTGTGTTGCGGTGGGCACGGCAGACTTGGGTGTTGATTGTCATTGTTATAGATTGAATTGTTTATTGTTATTGTTATTATTATTATTATTATTATTATTAATATTATTATTATTATTATTTTTATTATTATTATTATTATTACTATTATTAATATTATCATTATTATTATCATTATTATTATTATTTATTATCGTTATGTTATTATTATTATTATTATTATTATTATTACTATTGTTGTTGTTATTGTTATTATTATTATTATTATTTCATTTTATATCTTATGGTAGCAGCAGCAGCACCAGCACCAACAGCAGCAGTAGTAGATTTAATAGTAATTGTAGTAGTAGCAGTAATAGTATTTCATTATACCATTATTCTATTGCCATTATTGTTGTTTTTATTATTGTCATTATCATCATTACCCTCATCATCTTATTTCCTTCTTTCTCCTCATATTTTTCTTCACTCTCAGTCCTCGTTGCCAGAAGATTTATTTTCCTTAGCCTCTACATCAGGGGAAGGGATTATGAAAAACAGTAATTCACACAAATAATTTATTACAATTTTGAAAAAAAAGAAAAGGAAACAGAATCTAAACATTGTGGCATCAAATCTGACATTACAGGAAGGCTTACACTAACAGTCCAAATGTACAATACGAATGATATGGTACAGAACAGCCAGCTATGTACAGCGCCTCGGCAACAGCCGCCAGGCGCGGGCACCCCGCCGGGACGGTGGTGACCTCGTCCCTCGCCCGTGCACGAGGGGCACAAGCACGGCTCTCTCGGGCAAAGGATGTCAGACTAAACATAGAGGCCTGTCGGGTGTTACATGTTGATATGGTCACTGTCACCTCGAAAGTTACACTGAAACCGGACCTTAACGTAGCAAAAAGCTCAAGAAGAAAACACTCGTTGAGGACACATGGTGAAGATACTACACACCTTAAGGCTACACAAGACTAAGATGACTACAAATCACTACAAAATAATACACAGCTTCAGACAAGACAGTGGAAGTCAAATAATACAATCCTGGCTGATTGTTCAGGGAGCTTTCAGGGCAACATGCACCTTGAGGCATGAACCACAGCCGGGAAAACTCCCCGAAGGTCAGTCAGACTTACAACAGGACAAGGATCAGAAAAAAAGCTGCCATTGAGATCCAAAAGGGTGCAAGTCTCAGATCTTTCTCCAGCTCTCACGAGTCACCCACCGCCACTAGGACGTGGATTACAAGCTTAAGTAATCGTATACAACTGTTGATCAGAAATAAGTTCAACCCTCATTACTGCTACTCAGAAACTCTACATCAAGTGCCTAAGAAACGCGCAGTGCGCTGCTACACGAGTACAACCTTAAAAGTTAACTTATAAGATACTGGAGTCATTTTGAAGACAATATAACCTTAATACTGGCATACAGGTAGTCCCTATAGAGCCAAGGAAGTCATTCTCCTTTACTGTTACTATGCTGCCTATGTCGGTGACCCACAGACTCATGGGTCTCGCTTCCCGCTGCCTTCACGGAGGCCTCGCCCACCCGGGGAACTAGCCAGCGAGAGGAAGGGGCGCTGGCACCAATGAAAGAGTACTGGAAAATTTTTCAAGTGAACGCCTGGAAATGAAAGGCGGTTCAGATTCGAAGTGTAGGGAAAAATGAAGAAGGGGAGGGGCGGGTAGGCGGAGGGTGTCAGGGAGGGTCAGGGAGGTAGACCTTAATTTTCAGCTGCCTGTGAAGAGCCCTCTCCCTCCCCCAGTCACTGGCTGATTGGGGGGAGGAGGGAGGAGTTGTAGGTGCATACTTATACACACACATACACACACACACACACACACACACACACACACACACACACACACACACACACACACACTTCAGACTATTTCAGCCTCATATAACTTAGAATTGTATGTACACAGCCATGTTAGATCCTACTGATTGTCTCGCTTAATTCATAAAAGAGAGCTGACTGACAGTGTTGCGATTGTCACACACAAATACGCACACACACACACGCACAGACATCTACGTATACTAACTTATAAGAAAACACATAAAAACAAGTGTCATAATAAATGCTCATAAAAACTGCGGTGATTTATTTAAGACTACGCCATTTAGAAATAAAAACGCTTAAATCTATGAGACCAAAAAGTAATTAATGAGCTGCAAATTTCGTCTCCTTTGGTGTGTTGGCTGACCAGAGAGAGAGAGAGAGAGAGAGAGAGAGAGAGAGAGAGAGAGAGAGAGAGAGCCTTGTTACGTGTTACTTGACTGGTGTTTGACTAGATAAGTAACTACAGTAACAAAACATTCCTGGTACTAGAGATTAAATCCTTGCTAATCGACTGACTAGATCTTTTGTTGATTAGAACCGCTGACTAGACTCCACGATGGCATGACTAGAATGTCCTTCTGACTAGATATTCAAGCATGACCTTCTTATAATACCTGACTAGATTTCACTGGTAACTTATGATAACTGACTAAACTTTTACGTATAAATGACTAGACTTAACGCTTGACTAGACTCATTCATATTGACTAGACTAGAATTTTGCTTAACCACCCATAATGACTAGACGCCAGCTCGACATGCGAATCTTATACCATACACTGACTGGAGACAAAAGAATGAGTGACTAGATGTACTTTTGACAGACCTTATATTGCTACATTATGACTAGACGAAATGATTGACTAGGTGCTCTTATGAAAGCCTCTTACACTATATTGACTAGACCAATTGATTGACTAGACGCCCCCTTCCCGCCCTCCCGCCCTGATTAATCGTACACTGCACTGACTAGACGATATGACTGACTAGATGTTCCTCTGATAAACCTTACACTATATTGACTCGACCCCGTGACTGACTAGACTAGACCATCTTTGACTTTACACTGACAAGACGGCCTTCTGACACACCTTAAACGACACTGACTAGATCCGAAAAATGACTGACTAGACGCTCTTTTTGACAACCTTACACCAAAAAACTGACTAGACCAGACTTGACTACATAAGAGGAAGAAAATTGAGTTACGTAAAATCTAAGATGACTAGACCACATATACTAGATTACAGAAATGTGTATGACTAGATTTGGAATGACTAGCTTATTCATTTTTCTCGACTTGTCTCTTGTGAACGTTAAATATCTCACGGGAACAGCGTAATACAAGAAGGTGAGACTTGAAACAACACTCGCCTTCCTTAATATTACAAATCCCATGAGTTGTTTAAATCCACCAAGAAAAAGGAAAGAAAAAGAAAGGCACCCTGTTATCTAACCTGACTAGAAGAATTATTAATATGTTGATTGTTCGCCGCAACTAAATGCTTAAGCCGTAAAAAGTAAACCTGATTCTCCTTTTTGACTAGAATACAATACTTAGGCAACTCATTATAAGCTAAACTTACCCCACAGACCCTCTCCTCCCTCCCTCCCTCCCTTTTCACCTGTCCACACCACACACACCTGACTAGATGGAGCTTCATAATGACTAGATACAGGTACAAGGCACTCAGTCGTATATATGTAGCTGTCAGTTCTTATGTACGGGGTCTCGAAGTGATAGAAATCCTAAGATACGTATAAAAGAAACTTAATGCCCTGAATTCCTAACTGGTGTCTAACCGATATGTACTTAACTTAATGATATGGCTAGGTTTTGATTGTTAGCGTGCAGCATAGACTATGTTGTTCTCTCACTCTCTCTTCTCGTCACCGCGCACCAACACACCGTCAACAAGGAGACGCTAGCGGCATGAAAACGTCTTAACTAGGAAATCATTAAACTAAGTAAGCCTAGAACTTAATGATACGGACGAGTGGAGTAGTTGAGAAGAGGAAAGAAAGCTTAAGTGTATTCACCGGGCGAATATAAAACCGTAACTAACTTATCTAACTTAGGAACTAATGACTAGATGCACACTGTGCAGCTCCACGCTGGGAGTGACTCGAGGGCAAATGACTTGACTAGAATCAAGTAACGACGGACATCGACTTGAAGCGACTGCATTCAGTATGGGGGCTTTGAAATTCAAGAAGCGGAGAGAATATTGAAGACTGTGACACATGAAGTTGGACGAAATTAATGTGGTTTATCTATGAAACGAGAAGCTAAACTACATAATTTTCCTTTCGCTTTTCTTTATTTTGCTGTTGATGATAAAGAGAGAAAAAAATAACATTTTGCTGTGTCAGAGTTAACGTATTCTTCTTCGCTCCGATTTATGGATTATACTTAAACCGAATGACTAGATAAAATAAGGCCACAACGAAATCATAATGACAATAATAATAATAATAGTAATAATAGTAATAATAATAGTAATAATACGAGGTAAAAAGTAAAAAGATTAAAGGAAAAGGAAGAAAGGAAAGATGAATTTTAAAACCGAATCGGATTAAAAACTTGATTGTCACAGTGATCAAAGGCAAAACACTCGTTGCCCTAAGCTGTAAAGAAGGAAGGAACAGTTTGTTGTACTCAAGAGCTCTGTGAAACTTAATCAAGTACATCGCGAAAAATCGAGAGGTACAAAAGTGAACGTAGTTGTGAGATGAGCGAAGCAGACACGTGTGAGGAAGGAAAGGAAACAAAGGAGAGTAATACGGAAAAAAAAACCTAAATCATAATATCGAACTGAACGTGGCGGAACTTGGGTGCTGAATTACGTGTAATAGAAGTAGCAGACTCCATTGTAAGTCAGCAAGTTATCTAAACCTAAACGACTTAAGCTCGAGGGCAGGACGGCGTGACAACCTGGACTATCGACTGACTGAGTGTGACGCCGCCCTGAGCTGTGACTAGACGACTACATGGCGAACTTGAGATCATGTGAGGACGAGTCGGAGAGTGGGACGCAGACAACCAGACGCGGCGCGGCGAGATGAGGTGACAAACTGACCTTATTTTGACTGGTGACCTAAATGTCGTGAGTTATACATGTGTTATTAATATCAAACGGTGAAAAAAAGATAAGTTAGTTTGTTTTTCTGGTTGAATTGGTGAGTGAATTGTTTGCGTGTGAGGTTACAGGTGGTCTGGTTTGGTCTCGCTGCACCGCGCCAGCTTCGCACGCCCCTACCGACTCTTTAGAAACACTGACGTTCGCTGCACTAGATGTGTGACTAGATTGTTCTCATCCTTGGCTTCCGGCCGTGTGGGAGATGTACTCTGTAGCTCCCGCACTCATGCACACGCACGCACACACGCATACAGGCCCGCACACACACACACACACACACACACACACACACACACACACACACACACACACACACACACACGAGAGCTAAGAGACACATCATAACCGAACGCGGCTCAGGAAGGTATGAAATATAAGTAAAAAAATATATATGACAAAATAATTATGTACACAAATTAAAACACACAAACACACACACACACACACACACACACACACACAAAAAAAAAAAAAAAATAGAACTACATTAAAGATGCCTAGAACTAATTTATGAGAGAGCTAATATACGCGACAAAGGACAAATTACATACACACATACTCACGTACACACTACACCACTCTAAGCTGAGAGAAGAGAGGGACTTCACTTTCACACGAGCGGTGGACAAACACTCACTCAGCCTTATCATAAAGTGTTGTACATCACGGCATGCCAGACACCCACAGGACATAAAGACACATACACACACACAAACACACATTCTCTCTCTCTCTCTCTCTCTCTTACACTACAGGACGTGAAAGACAGGCGGCCGACCTAAGTTAAGATTTCAGGAGCAGCAGAAGAGGGAGGGAGGGAGGGAGAGGGGAAGGAAGGGAAGGAGTGGGGAGGGGAGGGGAGGGTAGGGAGGAGTATGTTTTGTAGTCTCTCCATTAGAAGGCGCAGGAGAAATGGTGTGGCTGAGGTCTGAAGGGAACACCATATATTTTTTTTTTTTAATAAGTTAAACACAAGAATCACGTTAGTTTTTCATCTTCCGTTCTCTCTCTCTCTCTCTCTGGCATTTAACTTGATTCTTGTGTGTAAATTATAGATTATGTTAAGTTTATTTACGTTTTTTTTCATATTTCATTTTTTCTTTGTGGTTTTCGTCTTCTGTTTTGTTAATTAGCTTCTTTTCATATCGTATAGTGTTTGCTTCTTATTCATCTACTTATTCACTTACTTATCAATTAATTTCTTATATGATAATTTACTTGTCTAATTATTTCTAAGTTATATTAAGGTTTCATTTTTTCTCTCGTCACCAGCACCACCCGTCTCAGTAGCAGCAATGGTACTGGTGGTGGTGGTGGTGGTGGTGCTCCCTTCAGAAAGAAGCCGGGCACTCCTCCAGCGCCTTCAGTACCACGGGAGGAAAGGGAGAAAGTAACCAATAGAGTAAAGCATCAAGCAAGACGGCGGGAAGATCTTTGTGAGCTTCCTGACCTTACCTACTCAGGGCTTAAGAGGATGACCCTGCTTGGTAATACTCAAGTACGTACGCTAGACTACAATGCCCACAGACTCCTGGCCACCAAGACGTCCTTTTCTCACGTCTTGATCGGTTATCTTGAATCACAAAATCTTTTATTCTTTTGCATTAAGTGACGAACGGTTTACGACAGCAGTATGTATATAAGGGTTGGCGTTACAGGAAACCGTATAGGATGAAACTTTGGTACTTTATCCTGCACAAGAACTCATCCTGCTTGAACTCGACTTATTTGCCTCGTCAGTTGTGAGCAGTAATTACAATCATGCCAGAAAAAAATCAATGTGAGTCATGAGAGAGTGACCCAGAAGTGAAGACGCGGAGTGATGGACGAAGTGAGTTGTAACACTGAACTACCCTCGCCAGCACAGCCCGCGGTGACGTCAAAGTGGCAATTACGACGTGAGAGGAGACTAACTGATCACCCCAGCGCGTGTGTCGTGTCGGGGTGACCAGCTGGCCCTCTCCTGGTGACGGCGGGAGGGCGGGACCCATACAGGAACAAAAGCCGCCCTATGGATGCAGCCCCCCACCTCACGCCCGGGCATGATGGACTTAGGAGCTATACATATGTACACACTTATGGCACTTTATATACACGGTAGGCGTTAATCGTCCCTAAACACGAATTAATTGTACACACAGCCCAGATATCCTTTGAACAGCACACACGATGCACACGAAGCCGCGGACACCAGCTCACCGGGCCCTCAAGGGACCTTCGCCGGCAACACACCGCACCTCAATTTTTCACTTAAAATTAGGTTCAGTTTTACGTGTCACTCTTTCTTTAATCACTAAGCACAGCTGCGTTGACTTAATCTTACACACGCACACACTTACACTCTTCCTTACACACCATTCATATTAGTGATATATTGCACGCCCTGATTGCACGGTATTCCTTGCTCATGTTGCACGCATTCCCAGCACGAATCTAGCCAATTGGTTGTGAGCTTACGGTGATACAGGGGCGGGCTGGTGTGTTACCGGCGACCCGCACTCCACAGTCAACCAGTGAATCCTGTAAAACTATTCCACACAGCAGCCCACACTGAAACACGCGCGGATATTTCTTTTCATGCCAACAACAATACCGCTGTGTCCAGCCTGTGAACATTTGTTTTTTCAGCCCCATGGACGCAAAGCTGGCGTGAGACCCGCGATGCGACCAGGGGAAAAACTATAAAGTTGTAAAAAACAAACAAGAAAACAAACTGCGGGGATCAGAATGGAAAAGTAATTAATCCGGTATAGAGAGTGAGCGTTGCCGTTTCGATTATCCAGTTATCCGGCAGGCGAGGGTTGGCCGCCGGTGTGGGGGAAGACCCAGCCTTGTGGCGCGCCCTCCCCACCCCGCGCCTCGCCCCACACGCCCTCACACCCGCTCATTAGCAACACTCACGATCCGCTGAGAGACAACTTAAACCTCGTGTGTAAATTTAATACCCAAGATTTGCAATGAACAATTTTAGGCTTTATATTTCCCGCACAAATTTATGCCCGCGTGAACGTTCCATGATGTCAGCGCTATCACATCGGCAATCTTATTGATGAATATTGAATGTTTAACAATTCGCCCGCCTTCATTTAGCTTCTGTCCACGCCAGGAGGGGTGGCGCCGGACTCCGAGGTGACGAGTTAATAATCCATCGCGCGTGCCTCCGTGAGCCGCAGCCCAATCAACACAAAAACTGGAGTAGCTCATCTTTGATTAACACTGGTTGACTCTTGATTGCTATCGAGGTGATGGCTGTGTGTCCGTGACTTCGTGTTGGTCTCATCAAGTGATCGCTTTCCTACTACGTACTAAAAGACTTAATCACTACGTCACCAGAAAGGACACGAGGAACACTCATCATTCCCAGCCCGGCGTGACGCCCTAAGCGTCACGCCGGGCTGGGAGCAGGCAAGCCTTACCTACTGCAAAGGGAAATGTTTGCATAATAACTTAGATTTTTTAACAATTGTTTCACATTAATCACATGATATTACTTAGTGGGTGCTGTGGTAAAGTCAACCTGCTCAGTATGTACAGTACATCATAAATGCCATAAATCATGTGAAGAGTATTATCCTGTGTTCCTTCTGGTGTGCTCAGGTACTTCGGTTGATTAGGCTAATTACCTGGTAGCTGAGACAACAGGGTTTCACTTGATTACTGAGGGTCAGCCTAGGACGTGTTTGATGACATGCTGGTGCTGAAGCCTCCTAACAAGGGGCGCAGTGATAATTAGCAACACCCGCATTGGAAGTTATAATCGTTAGGAGGGCCATTAGGGTAAATCTATGTAATTTTGATAGCATAGCACATGTGTTCAGCTGAGTATAATGTTCAGTAGTTCTAATTTAGGCTTGTAAAATATGAGTGTAATAATAGCTTGTGATCATTGTGAATATTTCACTGAGATCAGTAACACTTCACAAATTCTGTACAAAAGACATGAAAATCAATAAGTGCCTTGATGAGATCAGCGTCAGACTCAGGCGTCGCTGCGAGACAGTCCCGCCTGCGTCTTGTGTTGGATCATGACATAAACTGAGATCAACGTCAGATTTTATGACATGATTTGAGAGTGGCGCCCTTCTTTTCACTCACTCACCCACTCATTTCTTGCACACACTGAAAACAAAATTCGATCAGGCAGGACACCCCGTGCCCTGCCTGCCGAACTCTTGACCCTCGCTACAAAACAAAGACAAATTCGTGATAGAATTTTTATCATTGAATCTGAACACCATTCACTGTAAGCGCGCGCGCACACACACACACACACACACACACACACACACACACACAGGCATTCAATTGGCAGACCTAGTGACCTTCATCTACCGCTAAGTTACGCCCTCAAGTTGTCTCAGGTTAAACCTATGGATACATGATATACAGAGCAATATGGAGACAGTGACCAGTAACTAAGAGGCCCGACCACAATGACGAGGCGGCCAAGACTAGAGTATAAAGAGGCCCGAGGGCCGGTACCTGTTGAGTCGCGGGGGTTGGGACGATGTGGAGAAGGCTTCCGCTGCACCCACGCCAGCTGAAGACCCGCCTGACGGAGAACCGCGTTCGCACCGGGAGGAGCTGCCGATGACGCCCTTGGGTGATGTCTTAGATGACCGATGACTCCACAAGTTGTTTTGGCATCGGCTGGACATCTGCTGCGCCGAGTGGTGAAGGAAGGGAAGGAAGAAAGGGGAAGAAGTTGGGCACGCCATAGAGTTACGTTGGCGCAGATATCTGATGGGGGCGGTGAAGGAGGTGGGACGGTGTGGAAGGGGAAGCCTGGATAGGAATATGTCCTCTAGAGGAGACTTGAGGACGGGGAACATGTAGCTGGGTGGGGGAAGTGGCGTCTAGGTTTGGAAGGTGGGCGGTCTCCAGGTGCAGCTCCAGGGCGGCCGCCGTGTAAAAGGCGGCAGCACAAAGGTGGCAGGGGAGCACCTCTGCGGGGAAGTGTGGAGACAGGAGAGGCGTGAGGGGCGGAGGTTGGGGTGCGTGAGACGGCCCCGCCCCATCACCCTCGCCGCCCTCCCCACGATGCGTAGCCAGATGTTTTTTCAAGTAGGATTGCCTCTTGAACTTCTTGAAGCACAGCTCGCACTCGAACTGCTCCTCGGACATCATCTCCTCCCGCTCCATGGCCATGAACTGCGGCAGCGGCACCAAGGCAGGAGGTCCCTTCATCAGGTTGTTGTTGGTTGTACTGCTCGTGTTGTTGTTGTTCTCAGTGTAGCTTTTGCCCGGCGACACCTCCGTCTCGCTGATGGTGCTGGTGCTGGTGGAGGCCGTGCTGGTACCGGCGGTGGAGTTAGTACCGACGGAAGTCTTGGGTTTGTGCCACCTCCTGTGGGAGGCGAGATTCGCCGGGCAGTTGAACACTTTGTCGCACTCTGGACACCGGTACTCCACGTGAATGATGCGGGAGCACCGGTGCTGGGCCAGACCAAAGGCGTCATCATACATCTCCTTACAAAGACGGCACACATAGTCGCCGATTTTGTTGTCGATCTTAGCTATTTCGGCTTTGGCTTCCTCTGTGATCTCAACGACGTTGTAGGCCGGGTCAATGTCACCTTTCCTGACGACGAGGGGCTCCTCTCCCTCAGCCAACTCTCTAATGATAGTGCCGGACACTGGCGAAGTTTTGTCCTCATCAAAGTTAAGGCGCCGCGCGGCTTTGGTTTTCTTGGAGGTTTTGAGTTTCTTCTCTGATGGTGTTATAGAAGTGGTGGGGGACTTACGTTTTTGTGGAGTGACGGCGCCACCAATTGGGGACTTGGGTGGAACTTTGATGGGAGTGACGAGGCGTGGAGAGCCTGGAGGACGGGTGGTGAGGTTGAGTCCTTCCTGAGGACTCTGCAGAGACACGGCACTGTGACTTAGGTCGTAAGGAGAACGACCGAGAGGAGACGTGAATGGGATGGGCGACCGTAGGGGTGAGGAGCCATGCGGCCAGTAGAGCGTGGGTGACAACAGGTGGTAGGGGCTGGTCTGAGGCGGCATCAGGTACCGCGGGTCGTCCACGCGCGGGATGGTCAGGTGGAAAGGTTGGAAGTGACTGGCGTCTGGAGGGTCGTGTAAGGTGGTGACGTGCAAACCCTGGTCTGGTTCGTCCAGGGCGGGCCGCTTCTTGATGAGCGCCAGAGGGGCCGTCTGTTCCACATCACTGGGAGTTATTGCATCAGGGTAAATCTTGGCTGGAAGTCGCACAGATGGAGTGTGACACACTGATCTTCTGTAGAAATCTCCATCAGAGGGACTGCTGAAGCCAGAGTCTGGAGTCCGCACCAGCAGACGGCATCCCTTCTCAGCGCCCCGGCCGTGCACTACTTCCTTAACCCCCTCGACTTCTCCACGTACCTGCTGCAGGTCATCCCGAGCCCTTGTGTCGGAACTGTCGCTATCACGCCGACTTCGGAGACTGAAGTCAACAGGTTCCTCTTGCTCCACCGGCAGGGTGACATCGCGCCACGGTCTGTATGGTATCAAGTCCAATGCACTCATTTCCTCTTCTCTCCTCTTCACCAGGAAGCCTTTCGGCATTATCACAGTTGAGATCACAGATGAACACAGCGAGCCGACTCGTGGAGTAATGTGGAGGCGTCTGGCCCAGCGCCTCACATCTTGTTAGGAGTATGAGCGGGAAGGGTGTGAGGAGCGCAGGAGAGTGCGTCCACCCCGCTCCCCGCACGGTGACCAACTGACTGTGGCGTATGGTGGGCTGTCCCTCGGGTGTCTGTGGCACCTGGCCGGAATACAGGAGGGCGGGCCGACGCTGGTTGGCCGCACGTTCGCGTATCGTCCGCTGATTGGGCGTGCGTTCCGACGGTACCGCCCCCCGGCAGGTGTGCAGCTGGTACGGGAGGTTTGGGAGGAAAGGCACGTGCGACAACCTCCGACACTCAAATCGATGACGGAATATCATACATTTAGCTCTGTGTCGGCAGTCCTTCAGACCTCCCTTATTAGTCCCCCAGTAAATTCCCGGCGATAGCCCGAGGGTGGCAGAACAAAGCGGGCGTGCAGGCATTCATGGGAGGAGGGGCAGAGAGGCGCCCATACCTTCTGTCACTTACATGTGCTGAGGAAACCAAACTCACTCCAACATTACTACCGTATCCATACCCCACTTTCTCTCTCTCTCTCTCTCTCTCTCTCTCTCTCTCTCTCTCTCTCTCTCTCTCTCTCTCTCTCTCTCTCTCACCACAATCATGAACGAAAGATAACCTAATTAATAATCAAAATACAATGCAAGGAATCACATCACCCCCTGGACAACATTACCAAGAGGACTCGAGTTTTTTCGTACCACAGACCAGATCAAGTTTTCCTCACCTGAATAGCAAGACTGAAGTTTAATGATCGATTTCTCCATAAATATCGTATAAATATGAGCATGTAACTGCCCTTCGCATCTGGATGAATACTGATCACTCTCTCCCCTTCCTCTTTCCTCATAGGTCCCCAGAGAGCCAAGTGTTCACCCAGGCCTTGTGTTTCCCTGACAGTTACAGCAGCCAGCGATGAAGAAATGAATTGGCAACGTGCTTTCATGTCCTTAGGTATGTGTGACTCGGTGATACTTTGTTGGTAGGGATGAAATTATTAGCATATTTTGGATAATAAGGGAATCTTCACGTCTTCAGGGATTTCTTTACACAATTTCTCGTCTTTATTTTGTTTTAGATTGTCTTTATTTACACATTTTTTTCAGTCTTGTTCCTTTTTTTTTTTTTTTTTTTATAATGAACGTCATGTTTTGAATCTGACGTTAGGGAATCTTACATCAACCTGATAAGTCTCCTCTTCACCTCATGGGAAAGTGATATACTAATTATTATCATTTTTACTATTGTTATTACTATAATGATTATTTTTTTTTTTATAATATAGGTTATTCAGGTTCTTTTGACCACTTGTGTGAACTGTGTTGAAGATTAATTATAAAGTTGATGTATTTTCTGAACTATAAAATTCACACACACACACACACACACACACACACACACACACACACACACACACACACACACACACACACACACACACACACACACACACACACACACACACACACACAGCAGAACTAGTAGTAGTAGTAGTAGTAGTAGTAGTAGTAGTAGTAGTAGTAGTAGTAGTAGTAATAGTAGTAGTAGTAGTAGTAGTAGTAGTAGTAGTAGTAGTAGTAGTAGTAGTAGTAGTAGTAGTAGTAGTAGTAGTAGTAGTAGTAGTAGTAGTAGCAGTGGTAGCAGTAGTAGTTGAAGTAGTAAAGGAACTAGATGATTAACAAAAATATAAAGAAATTTCGAAGATACTTAAGTAAAATAAGTAATTTTGATATATACTTAGGACACACACACACACACACACACACACACACACACACACACCTCATCCCACCATCCAGCGTATTTCCCGTACACTACTCGCCGCTTGTGTAAATAAAATCACGCTCAGTTCCCTTCTGTTGTCATCGGCATGCGAGGGGGAGCTGAAGATTAAACTGTTTTCTGGCTTTACAATGGTACTGGGCGCTGTGCAAATCCGTCCCTGAGCCAGACGACTTCCATCATGCAGCCCCAACCCAAGCTGACGATGAGATTTGTGCACCAGATAAAAGATCGACATGCACAGCTAAGCCACAAACGCCACCACGAACCAGGCGCCAGTGCGTGGATTGTGGAGAGACCAACCCACTGACACACACAGCAAGGAAAGAACGCGCTGGGTGTGGCTGTGGCGGCGTGGAGGGATCAGGGGGAAGGAAGAGAGGTTGTGGTGTTTAGCGTTTCTGTTTCTTACAACAGGTAGGCAGACACTCAAGGGTCAATGGATAGAGTTGTAAGCAGAGAAGGTGTATCAAAGAATGAGGGACGAGAAGGAACTGAACACCAGGCAGTCTTGACAGAGAGAGAGTGTGTGTGTGTGTGTGTGTGTGTGAGGGCTGCAGAGGAGAGCGGGAGGGAAAGGAGTCTAGAGAGAGAGAGAGAGAGAGAGAGAGAGAGAGAGAGAGCAAGAGACAGGCCCCGCTCCCAGGCAGCGATTGGCCGCCCTCATCGCAGCGGCTGCCAATCAGAGAGGCTCCCGCCATAGCCGCCGCGCACCAATCAGCGGCTTTCCCACCACACGAGGATGTCAAGAAAAATGTCTTCCAATCAGGCTTCCCGTCGTTATTGGCGCCAAATCACAGCTTACAGCCGTGCGCCAATTTGACGATAGGGCACGATTTTATTCACCGCTGAATTACAAACCCCCCTCCCCCCCTTCCCTCCTTCCACGCCACGCTCAAGCTTTTGTCGCCCGGGACCAGAGAGAGAGAGAGGCTGCCCGGCTTCCCTTATTTTTTTATTGTTATTTTTATTTTTGTTATTTTTTTAGAATTTTTCCTCTCTTTTTTGCGATGTTATTTTTTGCTCTCGTTTGTGCGTCGCTCCGGTGATAAAAGATACCAGTGTTCTCCCTCTCTCTCTCTCTCTCTCTCTCTCTCTCTCTGGCCTTGCTCTTTATGTATGTTTGTGTGTGCGTGTCATTATCTCTACTAACACATACATCGGTGGCAGAAGAGCACACACACACACACACACACACACACACACACGTACAGCTATAGCATCCCTGTTCAGTACGTAAGAGTAAGGTTAGATCAAGGTCAGGTGATACGCACTCAGCCCGCCCAGGTGTTAGTGTGTTCCGCCCTGCAGCCTCGCGTTTAGTCACTGTAACCTGGATGATGCCGTGTTTCCCAGTGAGGCGAGTGACTAATGTAGCACTGACTCAGAAAACTAAACCATTATACGGATAAGAACTGCAGCCGAGGACCTGTAGTAATGTCTAATGCTGTTTAACCCCTTCAGTACCTTGACGCCTTTCCATATCTACTCTGCTTACTATTTGGTAATTTCATATACCTTCAGAAATTTATGTAAGGATTAACCTCTTCAATACTGAGACGCATTTTTACCTTAATTTTTTGGGTATGATTAGACGATTTTATTTGCATTAGGAAGGGTCTATGGAGGTCAAAAGATTAATGGCTACAGTCTTCAGTATTCTAATCACCCCCATAAGTTTCTGAAGGTGTATAAAACCAAATATAAAGCAGCATGGATATAGAAACGCGTCATGGTACTGAAGGGGTTAAAATAGTGAAGACTCTGGCTATTAATCTTCTGACCTCGATCTATCCTTCCTAATGTCAATAAAATAAATAATCCAATCGTACACAAATCTCGTGATAAAAATGTGTCCCAGATTTGAAGAGGTTAACTATATATAATGATAGCGTGTTATGTTTTCTATTGACTATAACTTGCTCCTCGTTATCACTGTTTCCATCACTTCCTCTCAAAAGTGACGCAATGTAAAAATCATGTCACTCATCTATGTCTGCCTCACACTGACGCTGCACCGAGGCTATGTGGGTGAAGGTTTTGGTGCCGAGTGACGCTCAGAACGGGATATGAAGCTGAACTAGTTACAAGGTCTCTGTTTGTGTCCCTTGTGCGGTATGGACAGTCTCGAGAGGTGTGTGTCGTCATTACATTCTTCCCCTTATCCACTCGCGTTGTTATCTGCCTAGAGTGCTTTGTTAATGATGTCACCCTTGCGTCATCTCTGCAATAAAGAGATCTTGAGCACTCTTACCGTGATTGCAGATAAACGTAGTAACATTTTTTTTATGTAAGAGGGGATAGCTGGCCAAGGGCAACAAAAAATGTAAAAGGTCCACTCAGTTGCCAGTTCTCATACAGATCCGAAAGGGTTAGCTAAAAGACAGAGATAAATGTCTTGAAATCTCCTTCTTAACCACTTCAATACTGTGACACATTTTTATCTTGAGATTTGTGTATGACTAGACCATTTTATTGACATTAGGAAGGGTCTAGGGGGTCAGAAGATTAATGGCCACAGTCTTCACTATTTCAATCCCCACATAAGTTTCTGAAGCTGTATAAAACCACCAAATAGTAAGCAGAAGGAATATGAAAACGCGTCACAGTGCTGAAGGAGTTAAATAGAGCCAAGTCACAGAAAGAGGATGAAGACAGTCAGTCAGAGGAGAGGAGTTTTGTGGGAATTGATGGCAGACGTGAAGGTTCTTATTACAGAGGGATTAGCATTTGGCCAGACTATGTGAGGTACAGGTTGGGTTAGGTTAAGTTAAGTTGCCTATCGTCTCGCTTCGTCACCTCCCGTAGACTTGTTTTGTGAATGTGGTGTCTTTAGTTTTCTCTCTGTTGTGATTTATTGTTTTGCTGGTGAAACTTTGCAGAATTATATAGATTGTTCAGTATGGAGACAAGGAATCACTAATAGTAGTAGGAGTATTAGAATTAGTAGTATTAGTAGTAGTAGTAGCATAAGTAATAGTAGTAGTAGTAGTAGTAGTAGTAGTAGTAGTAGTAGTAGCAACAGCAGCAGTAGTACTCATAAAGCAAATCTCTCTTGTTACCACCGACTTCTCGTGTAGTTTTTTTTTCATTCTTTTTATTTCTGCATGCCACCATTTTCCTCCTCATTAACTTTTACTTCGCTACTCGTTTTTCCCCAGCACAGTGTGAACCCGACCACCCCCCCATCTCTCTCTCTCTCTCTCTCTCTCTCTCTCTCTCTCTCTCTCTCTCTCTCTCTCTCTCTCTCTCTCTCTCTCTCTCTCTCTCTCTCTCTCTCTCTGTTTTGCCTCGTATGAAATTACACTTTCCTCGTCATTATGTGTAACTTTTCTTTTTTCTAATTTCACAGCCCATTATATACCTCTTGCGTTACCTGCTTCATTTATATACTACTACTACTACTACTACTACTACTACTACTACTACTACTACTACTACTGTTGCTGCTGCGGTTGCTGCTACTGCTTCTGCTGTTACTGCTTCTGCTACTACTACTACTACTACTACTACTACTACTACTACTACTACTACTACTACTACTACTACTACTACTACGCCGTACTTTCTCCTCCACCACTACTAATGGCCACAACACCGCTACTAACCCCACTATTGTCACATCACAGCTCCCGGTGCATACGTTGTTGAAATTCCGTACAGACATGCAATGAATGTAGTAATTGCGACGCGTGTAAAATAACGCGCTCGCGGTCACACACACACACACACACACACACACACACACACACACACACACACACACACACACACACACCCACACCTGTTGTATACATTTTGCTATTTTTTGTGTAATATCTATTGATGCGTGTCGAAGCTCTAGTGTTCTCATCTCATAACGTGGCATTAGCATCTCCTTCATGCATATACTTTAATGTAGCTAATTGTGTGCATTTATATCCTGACAGGCATACTTTTAACCTTCCGGCCGCTAATATGCCACTTGTCCCTCCAATTTAGTTCCCTTCAGTGAATTAATAAAAAAAAAAATAGATAAAAAATAACTATGACCACTGGGACCTTTAAAATACTGCTAGACTGGTTTTGTTGTTCCTGCCATTCTGATTCATACCTGAAACTTGCACTAAACTTCAGGAGAAATGATGAAAGTTAAAGGTTAGCACACTTAGGGCCTGACTAGCTTGATGACCCTAAGCTACATCTGTAAGGACCTCGGTTAGACTCCAGCACTTCCTATCAGACTTCCTATTGACCTTTCACTCTGCATAGGAATAGAGCAAAGTAATACAATGAGAAGGGAAATAAGCAGTATGATAATTGGTTGCCTGGTTAGCACATTTAGGGACTGACCAGCTTGATGATCCTAAGTTACATATGTAAGGACTTCGGTTACACTCCAGCACTTTCTATTAGACTTCCTCTTGACATTTCACTCTGCACAGGAATAGAGCAGAGGTAATACAATGAAAAGGGAAATGAGCAGCATGATAATTGGTTGCCTTGTTCAATAGGAGAAAGAAGTTTCTATTCAGTGTTGAATGAAAAGATTGTGCGGTGATAAATCTGTGAATATCTATTTGCAAAGTGGCTATAGGTTTTCCAGAAATTGTGTTCCTTTGTAATAATTTTGCTGTATGAGATGAAAACAGCTGCGTTCATGAGTTTGTGTCATATGCGATGTAAGTTACCAGAAAACTTACATGAAAGTTTATGAATTATTCTGTTCTAGTAAGTCTCACCTTCAGGCACAAAAAAATGGAGCAGAAAAAAAATATTAGAAAAGAATTAGGAAAAAAAACGATGGCGTGTTTGTTCTGATGTCGCAATATTCCTCTCTTGAAATCTAAAACTTAGAGAAGCGGAGAAAACAGAAAAAGTTCTGGAGTTCTCTCGTTTACCTGTGAAATGGATAAGTGAAGATACACGGCTAACTGCGCCAGTGAGTTCAACAAAACAAGGATGAATATGGGTGGTCTTGAATAACAGGTAGGCGGTTGAGAGAGAAACAGAGAGAGAGAGAGAGAGAGAGAGAGAGAGAGAGAGAGAGAGAGAGAGAGAGAGAGAGAGAGAGAGAGAGAGAGAGAGAGAGAGAGAGAGAGAGAGAGAGAGAGAGAGGAAAGTCATACAAAAAGGAAGTTCCAAAGTAAGCATGAAAAATGACGATATAGAGAATGGCTAAATGAGAGACTGACGGCATTAGATACAAAGAAAGTAGAGGAAACAAAAAAAACCTCCTAGTCCATCCTGCGTAGTAAGGCTGTGTGTGAGCTGCACCCTTCCCTCCTTACACGTGAGTCACACTTCATACAAAGACGGATAAGGTGTGTGAACCATCTGTGTCACCTGCCACCATTGTATGTATGATTCATTTGGCCAGGACCATAGTGTGCCGCGTCTCGGTTGTATACGAGCGGTCCTCAGCGTTCAATCCGCCCTTGCATATCACCTCTCGGTCCTTACGAGTGTCAGCAGCATCCGTCAGCTCACCAGGAACACCACTCCTCATCGCCTGCATTCATTGGGTGGTGCCTGGGACAAACTCCATTGTAATCCAGTGATGTACGGGTTTTGTTCCCTCAAGTGTAGTGTCAGGTGTTGTGGGTGTTTGGCGTCTCTAAGTCATGTATTTGAAAGTAAAGGATTTTGTCTTATTCCCAGTTAGCAATATAGGTCATGAGGCAGCCAGGTAATGATGCTAATGATAACAAGGATCACATGAAGATTAGTCACGACTGCTGTATTTTTAAGAGAGGGCAATGGTGTGTTGTTAGGTTAAGTTAGGTAATTTACTTAATCTAATATAATCCCTCCTAACTTAACCTAAATTTAGTCGATATAAGTTAACATAAGTAACATAAATAATTTGATCTGTTCTGATAGTATTTTCATCACTTGAAGAAAATAAGACTGCAAATATGATCACGGAAATCTTTGCAATCACATTCAGAAGTCCATCAAACTTGTGTATCCACTTGTACTGTATTCATCGGCTCCTGCATTGTCACGGCCCTCAGATATAATTCGCACGCTGGCTGTCACGTAATCAGAAGACTTAACCCTTTAACTGCCACTTGGTACGCCTTTACTTGCTCTAAAACCACGTCTAATCCTTCAACTGAGAAAACAAGTGTAAAATATTTTCTTTTTCATTGCCAGCATACTTGTAGATGCTTAAAAAGAATTCATGCATTGCGTTTGGTGCTGCTAATTGTCCCGTGTTGCAGTGAATTAAGATTAACCACGACTGTACAAACGATAAAGAAATAAAGAAAAACGAGGAACGTAACTTAACCCTGCGGGACGCTCCTCTACATATATACAATGAGGCTCAACCTTCACGTCCACTGCACTCTCTTTCCTTCGTGTTTTCATTATGTCAGTGTTACAAGCGTGCCGGAAATTACACATTGCTGCTTTTAATGTATATTATATTCTTGTACATTACTTAATTACCTTCGGGATCAAATTATGGGATGAATGATTTGTTGTAAGCCTATTTTGATTTTAAGTCGGTGTTTTAGTACTAATTACAGACATTCCCTTCTTTTTTCATGTACGAGTATATACTGTATTCCTACACCGCACCTTTGTACTCAAGCTGTCGGGTGGAAACTGGCTGAGTTTTTATCATTGCCTACTTCAGCGGCTCCTCTTCTGCATCGTGAACACAGAACAATGTTGCAATGTGTTGTTCATAGCAGGTCATGGATATTTTGTTGCTGAATGTGGGATGGTGATGACGTTTCATTCTTCTATTAGCTACTGGTCGTCGAGATGCACGGCTTGTTCTAAGTGTACTGTTTGAAGGATCTCTTAAATTCCCAAAACCCAATACGAAAAATGAATTATCCTGGCACCTTTGAAATTGTCTTTTAAAATGGGAGTGTTGTCTGTATAGGTTGTGCTTACGAGGTGTCTAGTCTAGGAATGGTTTGTTGAGTTTGAGAGAGAGAGAGAGAGAGAGAGAGAGAGAGAGAGAGAGAGAGAGAGAGAGAGAGAGAGAGAGAGAGAGAGAGAGAGAGAGAGAGAGAGAGAGAGAGAGAGAGTTGGTATTCCTAAAAAACGAGAGGGAAAGAAAACAATGGCATTCTCAAAAAAAAAAAAAAAAAAAGAGAGAAAGAAATGTAAACAATGGCAGAGTTGAGGATAAAGTGGAGGAGTAAAGAAGGGCAGGCTGTATTCAGCGGCGCGCTACTCCCGCCGCGGCATTCCTGGGCCCTGTGGTATGGCAGGATCTCGCCCACCACACCGCTGGCCAGCGTTACTGCGAACAGATATTCTCTGGTCCCCTGGCAATGAGTGAGGCTGTTGTTAGACTAGCTTGCTCGAGTATTTGTTAATGGAAATATCAATAATGATTTTTCGAAGCAAATGCGTCTGTGATTTGTTTCTTTATTGCTTTTGACAGAAATGAAAAGAAAAATACAATCCTCGTTTGGCATAAGGGAGAGAGCAAACATGGTGGCCTGCTAACTGTAAGTCAAGGAAAGTATCTCTACAAATGATAAGCCTGGGATGGTGCCACTCAGCTGAGGAGGACCAGCACCAATGATGACCTGGCGAGAGTGAGGGTGCCTCCAGGGCGGCTTCGCCTGGCACTATGACCCTTCGTGCGCCCATGATTCACTCAGCAATGCTGCAAAATGTTTATACACTTTCCGCTCTCCTTTTCGACGAGAGAAAATGTTATTGGTGGATTTATTTACAGCGACAGCAATGTAAGTATAATACGTACAAAGGACGGCAAAGGAACAAAAGAACACTACTAACATGTGAAGGGGCATACTTATGTGCAGTCCTTGTGGTGATGGAAGATTCTCCAAATACCGTTGCCCGTAGATGACCAATAAACATAAAAATATCCACTACACTATACAAGATTCTCGTCCTGAGAGCAATATGTTTCATGTGATACACGATCTCAATATCTGTGACACAAAGCTGCTGCACTTAATGAAAATTGCAGATGAAGGAGATAAAAATGATGTCAGATCACTCAGTAGTAAGCGAATAGCAACCCTTCGGAGACACTGTAGATACCAAAGCCACTCGTCCGCCACTTCAATGAGCGTCACTGCGCGCTAGGCATAGGAGCTGGACAGGTGATGGTTCTCCTTGGTTTACCTGTTGCTTACCTACGTGGTCCTTAAAACTGTACAAGACTCAGACCTCTTGTTTCGCTTTGCCGCACGTGACATTAGCTATATACTGCAGATATTAATTATCATTATCATTCATTCCCTAACATGACAGCAAAGCATGCAGAGAGTGAGAGAGAGAGAGAGAGAGAGAGAGAGAGAGAGAGAGAGAGAGAGAGAGAGAGAGAGAGAGAGAGAGAGAGAGAGAGAGAGAGAGAGAATTAATTAATAACATATGAATAACAGCATGAATAGAAAAATGAGACGCATCGTTTTTTTCTTTCCACTCACACTCACACTCACACACACACACACACACACACACACACACACACACACACACACACACACACACCGCTTAAATCTCAGAAGTTCACTAATGAAATGCATCACCTGTGCATTATATCAGTCCCAGATCTCTCTGAACTCTGGTGACGCAAAGTGGAAACAAAGTGCAATTGTGCGGTTGTGAGCTCTTAACATATACACTTCACTCAGCCCGCTGTTGTCAGATGTGTGTGGCAGCATCACCAAGCTCGCAGTCTGCTCTGAACGACTCGTTATGAACAGTTCACTATTACGTGCATGTGTGTGTGTGTGTGTGTGTGTGTGTGTGTGTGTGTGTGTGTGTGTGTGTGTGTGTGTGTGTGTGTGTGTGTGTGTGAGTGTGTGTTTGGTGGGTAGTAAGAGCTATACCTTTACCACCGCCAGCTTCACCTCACAGCGGAGGCCACAGCAAGCCCGGGAAGACTGTGGCAAGCGAGGCTGTGTCGTCCTGTGCGTCATCGATATTGGGTGACCTTGGGTGATAAAATTGTAGAATTGGTTTCAGAATAACCTTCAGAGAGGATCGTAATGTAAGGAAAAAATAAATCAACTTAGAAAACCGTCTCACATTTCTTACTTGATCGTTAAGTCACGTCTCGTTGTTGCAAGCATCACAAGTATTTTGGTCGGGATGTTACATAACGGCTGAGATATGAGCAGCAGACGTTTAAAATTCAGGGAAGCGTAAGGATGTGATGATGATCATGTCCAACACGTGCGAGGTCAGGGCGAGGTGGCGCTACCTGATCAATATATACACACCTGCGTGCTGAGCGAGGGGGAGGAGGGACCGACACTGTCATTCATAACAACGTACCATTGCCTCTCCTCTTTGAAGTAATTTGTAATTTAATTTGGCCCATTTGCCACCGACAGGGGAATGAAATGAAATGCTTGGGAATCCGTCCTGGTGGATATTATCACCTTTGCTTGTCACAGAATCCGATGGCAATAACCGGTAGCGCTCCGCTGCCTTAAATATCTGGCGCCAAAGGCCGATTTTATGGCTCTTGTGGTGAGGGACACAAGGACCAGAACTCTCTATGATACAAAGGGCTTATAAAATGTCCCTTCCCATATTTCTTTTGTGAGTAGAGTTGAATATCAGAGGCTGGTTGGTCTCGCAGGAAAAAGAACCCTCGGCCGACCGACAGAAGGACGAAGATGGCGACATAGGCTGAAGGGAAACGACCTTATTGTTCATAGTGATTAGTGTTCTTGTCTCGGGCGCGTCAGTTCAAGGTTATTACATTACCTTTGGCCACCTTGATGAGGCCGAGGAGGGTGCCGGGAATCTGGGAATGTTGTGAAGATGGGATGGTGGGCTGCCTTGACTGCTTCGTGTGCCTCGGCTCGCTGGCTGGGATGCTGTTGCTGGCGTCTTGTTTTTGGCCGCTGATGTTATGGTACTTCACGGAGGCTGCCTTTGCTTCCCACCCTCCATTATCACCGCAGCTGTTTGCCTCGAGTATTACTGCTTTCTACTTCGTCGTCATCGTCATCAGGATCTAATTCCGCTTTTCAATAACTCAATTAGTTCCCGAGGCTGCTGTCACTTGTTTGAAAAGTTAACGAATGGCTAGTGAAATATGATGCATTTATGATAAACCATGAAGACGTTTTATGAAGACTGTGCTTGCTTGGTACTGCTTGGTGCTCAGGAAAGCTTGCTTCCACACCCCAAAAACAGAAATAGTGAAGTGTCAGGAATCACCAAAACTAAGAAATTACACTCGGATCTGGTGGATTAATAGAAGAATGCGCAAGGTATTTGGAGCAGCAGGTTTCTTTTCATATCATTGCCTTCGCCTGGACATCCACACCAGCAGCAAGGGGTGGCTATGGGCGGCATTCTCAAACATTTAAGCGTCTTAGGTGTGGAAGTCATTTGTGTCTCCAAGGATATCTTAATTTCATAACAAAGATTAATGTGAACTCCCATGCAAATCTGACTAATTATTTCTGTGACCTTTGAAAATATTTATAACGAGAAGCCATAGCGTTTAGAAATCCTGGTCTCTGAGGTAATAAAAGCGTCAGGTTCCTAATCTTGTCTGCGCCTCAGCATTAACTCTCTCCCGCCTCGCACCACGTCCTTCATTTCATGCACCGTCACCTTCACATTCTTGTCACTCTCCACAGCCACAGATGCTGGGGAGCGCCACCTTGTTGTACACATTGCGTTAGTGTTGTACTACATGCCACTACGATACACACGCTCTAGTTTCCCGTGCTCTCAACTTCATCAGAAGAAAATATTGTTCTGTGCTTCAAACACAGTTTTGTCTCATTGTACGTGTCTCGCTGTTATCGTTGAAGACACTTGGAGACATTAATTAAAGACACTCTTGACAGTGGTGTGCACTGTGACTGTGCCGCTCGACAGTGCCGCTCGACAGTCGCTGATGTTGTGACATGAAGTACCGCCACGTCACCCTTCCTACGATAATCACTTCTCATGGTTACCGCCGCGCATTCAATCAATCAGTCCAGTCAGCCAGCCTGGTCTTCTCTACACCCTCAGCACTCAGCAGCATATTGCAGGCTGTCAGCACGGCGCAATACACTGGTGGCGTATAGCTTTCCATTACTTTGCAAGCTGTTAAAGCGACAAATTGAAGGAACTTCGTTAGGTTTGATGGTAAAAGCGCTGACTGGTATTTAAACTACATGGTATGCTGTCAATGAATGATAAAAAAGAAATATTTATTATTGTTTTGTTTTAGCAATTTATTTGTATTTGACGACATAAATATGACAAATAGCGTAATTCGATGAAAAATAAACCTCTGCATTTCAGTAACTCAATTATTCATATTTGATAGCATACGTAGAGGAAAATGTGATACAAAATGATGCTTTACATTTAACAGAATGGAATGTATGTGTGATAAATAAAGACCAGAATAGATACAGAACAGACGTGTTACCAAAAATGCCTCGGCAAAATGGAACAATCTTGTGATGCAATGAGCACATTAAGAAAGCTGTGCTGACATCATGCAGGTAAATAATTGAATGGGCTGTCAGGAGAGAGAGAGAGAGAGAGAGAGAGAGAGAGAGAGAGAGAGAGAGAGAGAGAGAGAGAGAGAGAGAGAGAGAGAGAGATATGGATGGATTTTTATTTCATGGCGCCGCAACAACAAAGGTCATATAGCGCCGCTACTATAAATTGACTGCCACTAACGTGTATCTAAAAAACTAAGTAAAAGTAATTAAAAACAATACAAGTAAAAAGGTAAGAACTAAAAAAAAACTATAAAACCATATAAAACATTAAAATACATAGAATAAAATGAAATAAAATTCACAGCTTTGGGAGAAGGCCTGCTTCTCCCAAAAACCTTAAAATGTCATGGCCCTGGGCCAGGCACTCTGGTCCAAGGACCTTTGAGATATAATAGACACCGCTATCTCTACCGCGACAGCGGTAGAGGTAGCGGTGTCGTAACTCGATCAAACTAGGGCACTCTACCAAAAGGTGCCGCACGGTGAGCGGCACCAAGCAGTCATCACAGTAAGGTTGTGGGTCCCTGGTCAGGAGGTACCTTTGTGTAAGGTACGTGTGACCTATACGAAGTCGCGCCAATAAAGTCTGTGCACGGCGATCCCGGACATGGGTGTAAGTCCACTGAGGAGAGTGTGAAAGTAGTAATCTCTCCCATTTTCGAACTTGCGACCCCCGTTAGCCATCTCCTCTGCCAAAATTGCTGCAATCGCCGCACGAATTGCAAGAAATACATCTCGAAACGGAACAGGGGAAGGAGATGAAGCGCGACTTGCTGCCTCTTTAGCGAGGTGGTCTGCGTGTTCATTCCCTGGAACACCAACGTGACCAGGGACCCAACAGAACCCAACACGATATCCTCTTCTCGTGAGTAGATAGAGCCACTCTAGGGCTGATAAAACCAATGGGTGAAGGAAAAAAAAGAGAGAGCAGTAAGAGCACTGTGACAGTCACTAAAAATTGTAAAAGACGAAAATGGAGATTAAAATGATCTGTAAAGCTAGGACTATGGCAGACAGCTCCGCAGTAAAGACGGAGGCTACCGAAGGAAGGCTGCCAGACCGATAAAAAGAGGGGAAAACCACACTAAACCCAACGCCTGCGTCGGATTTGGAATCATCAGTAAAAACGGGAATATCATCAGAATGGATAAAAAAAGTGTTCTAAAAACCGTGTGTCGGACAGAGCTGGTAGAAAATCCTTCTTGCCATCCATGGTAGGAGGGCATAATGAAACAACCGGAAGCTGCCAATAACCAACTCGTGGGAGCCGGAAAGAGTACACAGGAGTGGGGTCGATGGACAAATCCATCATGAGGTTTGCCACTCGAAGACCAAAAGGTTTAGGTAGACTCGGTCGATTGACATACGCCTGCGAACGCGAGTCCCGCAATATTGACAGACAAGGGACAGAATCAGGAAGACGGTGGGTGCGAAACCAACACCGGAGCATCGAAGACTGGCGCCGGAGGTCGAGCGGCCAGAAACCAGCATCCACTAGAAGGCTAGGTATTGGAGATGTCCGAAATGCACCCGTAGCCAAGCGAACCCCAGCATGATGCACGGAGTCAAGCGTGCGTAGCCGTGCATCCGTTGCGGATGAGTAGATCTCACAGCCGTATTCCAGCTTGGGAAGTATAAGTGTACGGTGAAGAAGCAGCAACGTGTCCCTGTCCGCACCCCAAGAGGTGTGACTTAAAACCCGAAGAAGGGATAATGCCTGCCGACAAGACGCTTTAAGAGAACGAAAATGAAGAACCCAGGTGAGACGGTTGTCAAATAAAAGGCCAAGATATCGAGTCGCCTCCACGCATGAGAGGCGTCTATTGGCGAGGTATAAATCAGGGTCTGGATGGACACCACGGTTGCGACAAAAATGCATGGCTACGGTCTTCGAGGTGGAGAATCGAAAACCGTTCATGTTGGCCCAACTGGACACCCTATTGATCGCCAGTTGGAGCTTGCGCTCAATCAGTGACATCCTAGCAGCAGCAAAAGAAATACATAAATCATCAACATATAAGGAGCTGTGAATGCCATCTGGGAGAGTATCAATAACACCATTTATGGCGACTGCGAATAATGTAACACTAAGAATACTTCCCTGTGGAACGCCATCATTTAGAGCAGTAGCCTCAGAGAACACTCCCCACTCGAACCCGTAAAAGACGTCTGGATAAAAACTGCTGAATAAAAATAGGAAGGTGGCCACGAAGGCCAAAATTAAACAAAGACTGTAAAATGCCATGACACCAAGCCGTGTCGTAGGCCTTCTCCAGGTCAAAAGAGACTGTTACTTGATGGTGGTGATTAGCGAAGGCCTCACAAATGGAAGACTCTAGGGATAAAAGAGCATCAGTAGTAGAC
Source organism: Portunus trituberculatus (assembly GCF_017591435.1). Classification (NCBI taxonomy): domain Eukaryota; kingdom Metazoa; phylum Arthropoda; class Malacostraca; order Decapoda; family Portunidae; genus Portunus; species Portunus trituberculatus. Next base: position 17,497,240 of record NC_059301.1, on the reverse strand, counting down.
CTCATCTTTCGGAAGCCGTACTGTACCGATGACAAGTACTTCCCCCTCTCCAAGTACCACATGAGTCTTACATTTACCATCTTTTCTAACACTTTACAAATGCAGGATGTCAAAGATATAGGACGGTAGTTCGTAGCCTGGAGATTATCTTTCCCAGGCTTCGGAAATGGGAGAACCACTGCCACAGCCCAAGAAGATGGAAAGTCACCGGTATGCCAAATCATATTATAAAGATTTAATAAAAAGTTAAAAGCACGGTCAGACATGTGACGCAAAAAGGCATAAGGAATGTCGTCTGGACCAGGAGAAGAGTCATGACACTGGGACAAAGCAGTCCGCAACTCGGAAGCAGAGAAGGGGACATTATAAGACTCCCTCCAGGAAGAAAAATTTATGCCGAGAGATTCCATTCTCTGGCGGTGACGTGCGCCCGGGGCTGCAGGATGCCTCCGGGAAACACTGGCAAAGTGCTCCGCGAAGAGGTCGGCGACAGTCCTAGGGTCTGCCACCGTTCGCCCAGAAGACAACAAAACTGGTGGGGAAGGAGCAGAATACTTTCCAGCAATTCGGCGGACTTTATTAAAGACATCCGTAAGAGGAGTGCGGGCGTTAATGGAAGAGACATAAGCTTTCCAAGAGGCTCTTTGTGCCTCTTTCAAAACGCCGCGGGCTCGAGCTCGGCAGCGCCGAAAAGCGTCCAGACACTGCGGCGGGTCCCAACGATGTCGCCGGAGACGAGAGAAAGCTGCCCGTTTCTCTTTCACAGCGTTTGTGCATGCTGCGTTCCACCAAGGAACGGGACGCTTAGTAAAGCGACCGGACGTCCTAGGGATTGTCTGAAGCGCTGCTGAATGAGAGAGAGAGAGAGAGAGAGAGAGAGAGAGAGAGAGAGAGAGAGAGAGAGAGAGAGAGAGAACATGACATGCGTTGAGGAGGCGGAAAAATACGATGATGATGATGAAGATGATGATGATGATGAGGAGGAGGAGAAGAGAAAGAAAAGGAAAAAGAAAAGAAAGGGGTCACCAATGTACTGACGGTCGCCTGTACACAGTTTCCTTTACCAACAAGCAAGACAGACTCATTCTTCGTCTTTCCTTGCAGCCTTTATAATAACACCGCTATCGTTTTCTCCCGTGTTATGACGCACGTGCCTGGCTGTTACTGAGACGCTTCTCTACTTGCTGTTATTCTGCTGTGACACCTGCTGTATATCCCCGTCTGCCTGCTGCTTTGTCTCGGTGGCTCCTCCCCAGCGATCCTCCAGCAGACCAAGTGAAGCTGGTAACAGTGGAAGTGGTAAAATATTCAGCGTAGCGATTCTTTACTATATGATTCAAGTTGGCGGTTGATGTGCTCAGGTTATGACACCATGAAGAGACGCCGCTATGATGTCAGTGTCTCGAGGTGCAGTGCTCCGGGGTGTTTTGATCCTGGTGCCCTGTGGAGGTTGCGACGCGTGGGAAGGACAGCGCTGTCTTTCCAGGTGGAAGGGGGCTCCTCGCTGCCTCAGGTGTCTTCAGGTGTCTTCCTTCCTTCCACTTGTTTCTCGCCAGTTTTTCTCAGTCTGTTTCTTTCTCTTGCGGAGTTTCATATCGCCCTCTGGATACACAGCCTTTCTTCTCGATTTTATTGTATTGTTGTTTTTCCAAGCGAAGCGAGGAAGTCTTATTTTATTTTCAGTTAGGAAATTATTGACAAAATTTTTTTCTTTTCCGCTGTACTTTGCTATACGAAAAGAACTCAGCTGCTTCTTGGTAATATGTATTAAGTTTTGGCAACTGTGCATGCAAAAACTTAGTGATTTCAACTGTTATTTTTTTTATGGGAATCATATTTTGAACATTTGTGTCAAATATAGTTTTGAAAGTATTGACTTATTAAGATGAAATAATTTACGGAAACATTTCCTTATCTAGTCTTTCATTAGCAAACGTAAACAGCGATCGTTCTGCTTCGCCGCGTCAATAAACTGAGTTGCTAAATCTTATCAAGGGCGATAATTACAAAGTGAGGTCAGCGGACAGCCGGACACGCAGCGGTGAGGAAAGCAGCGGCCTAGTCGGCTTGTACCAGGGTGATATCGCTATGCAGAGCTGATAACCTAAGAAGTGGCCCAGAGAATGTCCCACAATTACATTTCCTAAGAAAATTACACGTTAGCTGCTCTTGGTGAAAAGTGAGAGCGTGAGTGGAACCTCCCAGGTGTGTTGTGACCAGATATTAACAGTCTGGTCAATATGGCACATAGCACACTTCTATCACCTTTTCACCCACCTCAGTCATGTCTTCTTCTCTGCCTGCATAAAACACCACTAGTCTCCCACATCTTGGGCAAGGATGCTGCGTGGCCAACTGTCTGTTCCCTGACCTCCGACAGTAGCATTACAACTGTAGTCTGCTGCGACGAACTAGTACATCTCTATCCACCACTGCCACCACGTAGGCCTTAGGGGAAGTCTTGCTGTCATATATACAGTAGCTTCTTTTCTTGTAGCTCGGCACACGTGTAGGGTTAATTTCAATCTAGTATTTTCTTTGCTCAATTAACTTTCACATGCCTCTTGCTTTACTGATATTATTGGTATCATCAGTATCGCCTTCCCTTTGTCATTATCTTTTATTTCTCTCTCTCTCTCTCTCTCTCTCTCTCTCTCTCTCTCTCTCTCTCTCTCTCTCTCTCTTTCTCTCTTTGCGTTTTTCCCTTCGTTTCAGTTCGTAATTTCCTATACCTTGCCGCTAGCATACCTCTCCTCTTCCTTCTCCTCTCCTCCTCCTCCTCCTCCTCCTCCTCCTCCTCCTGCTGGTGGTGGAGGTGGTGTTGGTGCTGGAAGTGGTGGTGGTGGCTGCCGAGGTGTCAGTATCAGCCTCCCCGCTCCCCTTCCTCCTCTCACCCTTCACCTACGAGTATGTACACCTCTTCAAACGCATCATTAAATACTGATAGTGGATGGGAGTGCGGTGATTACTACGTTAATGCTCTTTTGTAAGGGGTGTGATGCGATTCTCTCTCTCTCTCTCTCTCTCTCTCTCTCTCTTTCTCTCTCGTCACGGGTAATAAAGGAGGTGTGACTGCGGAAAATGAAGACACTGGTGACGAGCAGAGGGAAATGACTCCTGATATTAACACTTCGTCCTCTCCGCCTCCTCTGTCAACGTCCGTGCCACCGCCACTACCACCACCAGCGCCACCACTACCACCACCAGCGCCACCTCTTCGCCACTATCATTTGTACCAGTGCTATCTTTGTTTTGTCTTTTATAGTTGTTCATGTTCTCTTCTTCCTTGCTTTCTTCCTTGGTTGCTTATTTTTCTTTCCTTTCTATTTACTCCATTCGTTATTTTTTTTTCTCGTTCTATTCCTGTTGTCTCCTTTTGTTTCGTTCGTGGTTTTTCTTTTTCATGTTTCTCTTGTTTTCCTTTCTTTCTTTCATCCATTGTTGTTTGTTCTCTTGTTTGTTCTTGCACCAGTATTTGTTTTCCTTCCTTGCTTGTTTCCTTCCTTCCTTCCTTCCTTTCTTTTTTTCTTCGTTCCTTTGCATTTTTTTCTAATCTTCCATCTTCCTTCCTTCTTCATTCTATTGTAATTTCCTCTCTCATCTTCACGTTCTTCTTTCCCTCCTTTCTTTCTTTATTCCCCTTCTTAAGTCTCTCTCTCTCTCTCTCTCTCTCTCTCTCTCTCTCTCTCTCTCTCTCTCTCTCTCTCTCTCTCTCTCTCTCTCTCTCTCTCTCTCTCTCTCTCTCTCTCTCTCTCTCTCTCTCTCTCTCTCTCTCTCTCTCTCTCTCTCTCTCTTTCTCTCTCATTCTTCTCTTTTCTTCCCCTTCTGTTCCTTAATTCCCTTCTCTTCGTGTAACTCTGTCCTCCTTCCATTATCACTCACATTTTTTCCCTCGGCATTCATTAAGACTTTCTCACCTTTCCTCACTTCCTTTGTACTCACCAACCTGTCTTAGAAACTCCCTAGAACCCTCCTGTCATCTCGTCTCTCTAGTCTAGTACCACATTAGCACTCTAGTATATCTCCTTAGCTTTTCCTTGTATACACCTTCTTATGAACTGCAAAATGTTGTATCTCTCCCTCATGTAGTTTCTCGAGCTTAGCATCTTCAGGTATCTCTTCGTACTTTCTTCAGGTAGTTTATTTCCTTTGTTTTGATAATCATTCTAGTCCCTTCAGGAATCTCGCTCGCTTCTTTAACCCTTTCAATACTGGGACACATTTTTGCCTTGAGATTTGCGTGCGATTAGACCGATTTATTTACATTAGGAAGGGTATATGGAGGTCAGAAGATTAATGGCCACAGTCTTCACTATTCTGATCTCCCACATGAGTTTCTGAAGCTGTACAAAGACACCAAATAGTAAGTAGAATGAATATGGAAATGCTTCTTGGTACTGAAAGGGTTAAAATGTTACTTCTTCGTCTTATAGCCGCTTCTCACTCTCATGATAATTTCTCACTCCTTCAGGCACGTCTTTGTTATTTCAGTAGGATTATCTCTTCTTCAGAACTTCCCCCTCGCCTCTTTATAACCCTATGTTCATTTAAAACTCTGTGGTCATTTCAATACCCCAAGGTCTCTTCGAAAGCCTGTGGTCCTCAATAGAAAAACTTGTCACTTGAAAATGTCTCTCTTTTCAAAAACAGACAAACCGTGTTGAAAATAAGCTTGCATACACCAGCACGTACTTAAATAAAAGGAAAAGAGACATTGTACTTACTTATTTACTTAAAAAAAAAATATCGTCTCTCAAAAGATAATCTCTCTTAGACACTTTTACCTCCTCCAAGAACTCATTAACCCCTTCAGACACGTCCTCACGCCTTCAAGCATCACCTCCTCATCCTTTTACACCTTTCATGTCTTCACCCCTTCGCCTCCTCACTATATCTTTATTGACCTCCTCGTCATCCCTACACACCTCCTAACTCCTCAAGACCCGTCGTCATCCCTTTTAGCTTTATCCTCCTCATGCCTTCACCCCTTCTTCTCCTCACCCCATCTTCTTCATTCATCTCCTCGGCACCCCCACCCCATGCCACGTATCTCTTAACTCCTTCAGATACTTCCTCACTCCTTCAAGCATCATCCTCTCACACTCTTCACGTCTTCACCCCTTCGCCGTCTCACCCCATCTTCTTCATTGACCTCCTCGTCACCCCGCCACGCACCTTTGCCGCCCCGTCACCTGAACCCAAATGTTGCGGCGGCGGCGGCTTTTCTCTCTAATTAACACGCGATTAATTAGTGATCACACGCATCAGAGATCTTGGTTGATTTCATTTTATTTCGGCTTCAAAGGAACTCCTCCAATGAGCAACCATATTGTAGGTTCATATCGAGCAATGTGCGTGGAGACTAATTTGGCAAAGGAGAAGGTGGTAGTGCTGCTGTTGGTGGTGGTAGTGGTGGTGGTGGTGGTGGTGGTGGTGGTGGTGGTGGAGGAAGAAATGGCGAACGAGGAAGAAGAGAGGAAGAAAGAGAAAACAGAAGAAAAGGAATAGGAGTAGTAGGAGGAGGAGGAGGAGGAGGAGGAGGAGGAGGAGGAGGAGGAGGAGGAGGAGGAGGAGGAGGAGGAGGAGGAGGTAGTATAAATGAAATAGGAGGAAGTAAAAGGTGAGTAAGGAGTAAACAAATGAGGAGAAAGAGAAAGAGTGAGAAAGAGAGGTAAAAAGAGAATAATGAATGCTTTGAATACTCGTGAGCGCCTGCAGGGAGGAGCGTGGCAGGACTTGCTCGTAGGAAAACAACTCACGAAAAGTCCTTTAGCTGACATCAAGATTACTCCGCCACTCGTGAAGGAACTGGAAAGAAGAGCAAGAATGTGCCACCCAATACTCCTCCTTGTGCTCCTCCCTGCCACTGGAACGCTGGAAACTGGAAGGGGTTGGAACATGATAACCTTTTCACTGCGACAGGAAGCAATTAGAAGCACCAGAAGCAATGCGCGAAGTCTTTATAAACACTTACAAGAAAGTTAGCGATGAAAAAGAACACATTAAACCATTTCTTCCCAGTGCAAAGATGGGTCATGACTGTAGAGCAAGCAAAGACATCTCAGCGTGATTGGTGATTAAAGAAAGATGTATCAAGTGGCAGCCAAAGAGATAACCAGCGGAAATGGAGTAAATTATGTTAGTAAAAGATATTCGCCATTGTAAATAAACGAAAGAAAAACAAATAATACGACTTTTGAGGAATGTGAGAACATTTTATAGCGAGGACGAAGAAATACGTAAGGGAGTTGAAATAAATAGGAAAAGAGGAGGAAATGTAACGATAATGATGAAGCTGTGGAATTAATATGCTTCTTATAACGAACTCGAGGTGGCGTAAGTCAACACGAGAGGTGATTAAGACAAGGTGTGATTAGATGGTGGGTGATTAGGAAGGGAGGCGGGAAAGGGAGGAAGAGAGAGAGAGAGAGAGAGAGAGAGAGAGAGAGAGAGAGAGAGAGAGAGAGAGAGAGAGGGAGAGAAAGAGGGGAGGATGGGAAAGAGAAATGGAGGGACGATGGAGAGTAACGTAGAAGGTAAGAGGGATGAGGTAAGGTGCGGAGATAGAGAAGAATGTGGGGAGAGGGAGAGGGAAAGGGAGAGGGAGAGGGAGAGGGAGAGGGAGAGGGTGATTACGTAGGGGGAAGACACGAGGGAGAGGATTTTCCTGGAGGTGTGTGTTTGTGTTTTCATGAGGCCGTTGTGGGATGCTTTCTTTCTCGCCGTCTCCTATTTGTCTCTCTTTCTCTCGCCTTCCTTCTTAAATTTATGGCTTTTTGCTTCTTCTCTCGGCCACTACTGTCTCTTCTCCGCATCCGCTATACACACACACACACACACACACACACACACACACACACACACACACACACACACACACACCGCCACCGCCGCGCCACACCCTCTGTGCTGTACGTATATGCTCCTCCCTTTGTTCTGATGTTATTACTCTTGTGACTCTCTCTCTCTCTCTCTCTCTCTCTCTCTCTCTCTCTCTCTCTCTCTCTCTCTCTCTCTCTCCGCGTCGTCGTCCACCTTCATTAATCTAATTACATCTATTCTTATTCCCTCTCTACTTAGCACTGCATTAGCCACCTTCCTCTGTCCCTTCTCCCTCGCCTCTTTTCCGTCCATTTTTCCCGTTGGCGCCCTCTTTTCCCGCCCTCCCTCGCCTCAACTCAGCTCGGGGATCACCGCAAATCAGTTTCCCGGGATAATTAATCTCTCTGTGGCGTCATGTCGGTGTTTTCAGGGCCGGTCGTCCTTCGTCTTTCATCTTAAGAGTGTGTAGGTAGAGGGAGAAGCGGGAGCAGGTGGTGGTGGTGATGGTGGTGGTGATGATGGTGGTGTAGTAACGAATAAGAGAGGGAATAAAGAAAGGGAAGAGAAGAAAAGGAGAGTTTGTAATAGTACGAAGAGGAGGAGGAAAAGGGAGAAAAAGACGAGGAGACAAGGAGGTGTAAAAGGAAAAGGAGAAGGAGGAGGAGGAGGAGAAGGAGAAAAGGAGTATTTGTAGGAGGAGGTGGAAGAGCAGGAGATGTTGGTGATGGTGGTTGATGGAGAAAACGATTAGGATGAAGATAAGAATAAGATGGAAGAGGATAATGTGTAGGAGTGTGAGGAGGAAAAGAACATGAAGAAAATGGAGAAGGAAATAATGAAAAAAAAAGAACGACAATGACAATAACAACACAACAATTTCAAGAAGGAGAAGGAAAATGAGAAGAAAAAGCAGAACGACAATAACAACAACAAAAACATCAGGAGGGAGGAGGAGGAGGAGGAGGAGGAGGAGGAGGAGGAGGAGGAGGAGGAGGAGGAGGAGGAATACAAAGGAATACAAAAGAAATTCAAACAGCAACAGACCTTTCGAGGCTGTTTGATAATGACTTCTAACAAGCTTTTTACATTGTGTCACTCTGATTCTTTTCCATTAATGACAACACGTTGCTTTGTGTCAGAGAGCCAGTCTTTCAGCCATTTCGGGGTATTTCCGGCTATGCCGTGATCTTTTACTTTGCTGATTAGTCTCTTGTGCGGGACAGTGTCGAAAGCTTTCTGGAAATCAAGATAAATAACATCAACTGCTTTTGTCTCGTCATACGAGTTAAAAACTTCATAAAAGAAGTCTAGTAAGTTTGTTAAGCAGGATCGCTTATTTATGAAAACATATTGAGAATCTTTCATTATTTTATTTTTTTCAAAAAATTTGACATTCTTGTCTCTGATTATCGTTTCCATCAGCTTGCACACTACTGAAGTAAGACTGACTGGTTTGTAATTTGCTGGAAGTGATTTATTTCTTATCTTGAAAATGGGTGTGACATTTGTTAGCTTCCACTCCTGGGAGACTTTCCCTGCTTGTAAAGTTTTATTAAATATAATCGCAAGAGGAGGAGGAGGAAGAGGAGGAGGAGGAGGGGGAGGAGGAGGAGGAGGAGGAGGAGGAGGAGGAGGAGGAGGAGGAGGAGGAGGAGGAGGAGGACAAGAAGAAAGGCAACAATAATATCAACAAGAATGACTTTTTATTCCCTCTGACTTTCATCACCACAATTTTTAACAGATTCTCTTTGTCAATGGCTGCTTTTTTCTGTTTGTATTACGCCTTCTCTTTCTCTCCCTCTCCCTCTCTCTTTGCTTCCCTCTCCCTCTCATCCATCCCATCCCGTCTTAATGCGTGTTATTATTCGTTTTCCCCGGCTATTCTTTGTACTACTCCCTCTACGAAATTCCTTCTTTCACCTGGTATTAACTTCTCTCTCTCTCTCTCTCTCTCTCTCTCTCTCTCTCTCTCTCTCTCTCTCTCTCTCTCTCTCTCTCTCTCTCACCTTCTCTCCGCCACCTCCTGTCCTCCGGTCGGTCCTGTTTGTTGCATACCAGACCCATTCTTGGCATTGCATTCATTCCCGATCTCAGTTCCCCCCTTTCTGTCACCATTCCCATCCCATATTCCCATCTCCATTACGTTACCTTCTCTTATTAGCTACGTAGGTGTTAAGTGTTCAATAAGTTTCTTTTTTTTTTTTAGTTTCTTCTTTAAAGTTGCATTCGTTCCTGATCTCAGCCTCTCCCTTTTCTGTCACCCTTCACTTTCCACATTCCCATCTCCATTACCTTACCTTCTATTAATAGCTATGTAGGTGTTAAGTGTTCATTAAGTTTCTATTTTTTACTTTTTTTTTTTTGTGTGTCCAATCTTGTCATCGCATTCGTTCCTGGTCTCAGCTCCCCCTTTCTGTCACCCTTTCCTTTCCCATATTCCCATCTCCATTACCTTACCTTCTCTTATCAGCTACATTTCTTTTGTATTTTCTTTTTCTTTCCTCCTTCATTACTGGGACGCATTTTCACCACAAGTTTTGGGTATGATTAGACAATTCTATTTACGTGAGGAAAGGTCTATGGAAGTCTGAAGATTAATGGCCACAGTCTTCACTATTCTATTCTCCTACGTAAGTTTCTGAAGCTGTATAGAATCACCGAATAGAATCACTATGGAAACCTGTCATGGCACTGAAAAGGTTAAGTTTGTTGTGAGTGTGTTTTATTTGGAATGGTGTTGTAGTGTTTGTTGTTGTTGGGTTTGTATTTTGCTTGCGTTTCCATCCCTTTTGTGTTTTGTTTCTCTTCCTTTTATCATTCTGTTTGGTCCTTCCACCTTTTGTTTATCTTTACTTCTTCCTTTTTCTTTCTTCTCTATTCGTGCAGTTCGTCCGTCCCCTTTCCTCTAACTGAATTCCTTTCCCCTCTATACACCAATTCCTACATGCTCCTCACACCTTTTTCTTCTTCTCCTTCTCCTTTCCTCCTCCTCCTCCTCCTCCTCCTCCTCCTCCTCCTCCTCCTCCTCCTCCTCCTCCTCCTCCTCCCCACTCTTGGTTTAGTTCTCTTTCCTTTCCTCCGCTGTTTTTGGTCTTATTTTTTCTCTGTCTCTATGATTATTGCTGCTTTTGTCTTATATATACGTCATCTCTCCTTCTCCTCCTTCATATTCCTTCGGTTTTGCCTTTCCCGTTCTCCTTAGCTTTCATCTTTTTTTTTTTATATTCCTTCAGTCTATCTGGAATTATTGTCACCTGTGTAATATTTTCCTCTCCGTGACATGGTCTAGATAACAGCAAATCACACTTCTTCTCCTCCTCTTCTTCCTCCTTCTCTTGCTCTCCCACACTACTTCTTCTTCTTCTTCTTTTTCGTCTTGTTGTTGTTCTTGTTGTTCTTGTTCCTCTTAATATTATTTTCTCTTCTTTTTCTTCTTCTTCTTCTTCCTTTTTTTTGTTCTTGTTCTTCTTGTTCTTGTTTTTGTTCTTCTTGTTCTTGTTTTTGTTCTTCTTGTTCTTGTTTTTGTTCTTCTTGTTCTTGTTCTTGTTCTTGTTCTTCTTATTTTTCTTCTTCTTTTCCTCTTCTTCTTTTCTTCTTCTTTTCTTCTTCTTCTTCTTTTTCTTCTTCTTCTTCTTCTTCTTCTTCTTCTTCTTCTTCTTCTTCTTCTTCTTCTTGGGCTCCTCCTCCTACATTCCCTCTCCCATCCCAACATTATGAACTTTCCACTCACCTACCTTACCTTTCCCTCACCTCTCTTACCTTCCCGTTTCTTCAGTAGTTCCCCCTTTTCAATATTGCAACCTTTCCTTTTTTATTATTGTTACTTTACGTCCCTCCTTTAAGCCTCCTTCCACACCCTCTCCCCGGTGCCAAAACGTGCTCACCTCCTGCTGGGGAAAGCCGCGCACCTCCAGAAGTTAATTAGTCGATTTAACCTTTATTAGCAGCTTATTGACGGGGGGGGAGACTTTAGGAAGGAGGTGGAGCAGGAGGAGGAGGAGGAGGAGGAGGAGGCTGCCGCTACGGTAATTACTTGACAGAGAACTTGGCTTAGTGATTAGTGATTAGAGAACTCAAGTCATGGTTCGTCTATGTGTGTGTGTGTGTGTGTGTGTGTGTGTGTGTGTGTGTGTGTGTGTGTGTGTGTGTGTGTTGGAGTCCAAGGCCACAGTGATGAGGTGCAGACAAGATAATAAGAGGGAAAGTCACGCGAGGATGACACCTGTGTTGTTATTATTCTCTCTCTCTCTCTCTCTCTCTCTCTCTCTCTCTCTCTCTCTCTCTCTCTCTCTCTCTCTCTCTCTCTCTCTCTCTCTGTGTGTGTGTGTCTGTTTCGATAGAAAGCTAGATAGATACCTGCATGCATTCATTCATACATGCATACATACATAGTTACATACATACAGACATACATACATGGATGGATAGATAGACTGATAGATTTATGGATAGATAAATAAGCAAGTAGGTATAAGTAAGTAGATAGATAAGTAGATAATCAATTGACTACAAATATACTGAAATACAAGACTCATCACACAGGTGCACATAAAAAGATTCATACAACATTAATTCTATTGGATCATTAAAGTATTACATTTCATTACGCATATGTGTGTCAAATACTCGGGGCAAAAACTAAAAAATAAATAAATAATGTATATATAACACTCATTTATATATACACTGACATTCATAAATGGACATAAATAAAAAGAAGAAAACGTAATATTACACATCCAACATTGGTGAAATGGAGATTATTTGATGAGAAAGGATAAACACTTGTATTTACTATAGATAGAAACGTCAATGACAGATACTTCCCATAAATCTACTCAAGGTTTGGTTACACGTAGCTGACTGTTACTGGGGGACCGCCGTGGTACAGTGGAACCATGCGTGCTTTGGGGTCCGAGGGGTCTCCAAGCGCACGGGTTCGAATCCTGTCCACGGTCCGAGTGTAGGTTGGGTTTCCTCACTCGGGGCAACGGTTTCCTAGCGGGTGGATTTTGATATAGGAGGTACCACAAAAAGTACCCCCATTAGCTCATAAATTCCCGTGAAAGCCCTCATGGTATAAATAAAAAAAAAAAAAATGTGCCTCTTGCTGCCATCACGTGTCACTACAACGCAATACGTGAGCCCCGTCTCCACTGTGTACATAAGTGAAGGACGCTCATAGGGATGCTGAAGGTCACGGCGTAGTCATGTGCTTTGTCTATGCTGATTCCAAGCCCGTATTCAGACACCTCGTGGTAGCAGCCATCTTGTGGACTTCATTGTTGTTTTTCGTGTAGTAGGTTATAAAGAATACCATGCCTTTTTTTAGTCGAGTAGAAGTTATTGGTGTTTTCAGGGACGTTTCATCGATTCGAGGGATAGTTTAGCAAGTGTTCGACACCGTTAACGAGAGAAAAAGAAAAGGATGCAGGAGAAAATTTCTGTAACCTCGGAAATATTGCTAGTTATAAAAGAATGCGATGCCTTTTTTTTTTATAGTGGAAGTTATTGATGTTTACAAGGGAGTTTTAAGGTCTCCAGTGATAGCTTAACATGAATTGGAGACCGTTAATGAAAAAAAAGAAAAAAAATGATAAACGAAGCGATTATCCTAGCAGCCTTAGAAATACTACTAGTTATAAAAGAATGCCATACCCTTTTA